>NW_027195177.1:102500-212500 GCF_038502225.1 Cherax quadricarinatus
GCCTAGTATGGTACCCAGACAATATAACAGTAAGAGATGAGTTGTCTGGCTCTGTTCCCTGTCCTGTTTCATCAACGACTTCTTGACAGGATAGGGAACGGAGCAAGACGACTCGTCTCTCGCCTGGACCCGGCCTAGTCAGATCGATATCAAAAGAGCTTTCAACACCGATGAGATGTGGATGACCTTACTGTTATGTGCTAGGCCAATGTTGTCACTTGGCTTCACATTCTTTTACACTTTCTAAAGACGTACATTGGAGGCACAGTCCACCGGGTTTTCTGTGATTTAACATTCTTGTAGATTTTTCGTTTACACGCTATGGTATGCGCTACCTACTGGGTCCCCCAGGGTGGTTTAGTTCCCCCGTTATTCTTCTGAATTTTACGCTGTATATTATCTTTCTCTAGAGTGAGAATTTTTATGCGAAGCTGTTCCACAATTCCTGGGTATTAATCACATATACTAGATAGTATTGTTTATGTCACCACAAAGCCTAATAAAATCAGTTGCTCTTTAGTGTCGCACTGTGCATGTGCTAATCTAGGTATCTGAACCGATATTTAAGTTGAGAAATATTTTGTAATAAATGTTGGCAAAGGTTTTACAAACTTACAATGAATCCAGGAGTTCACAATAAATAATGAGGACAAGAAAAAGTCGAGTACATTATCTCTAGATGTAGGGGCCGAGATCACATATGCTAACTTAAATTTCCCACTATAATAATCTTATAATTCTGACTTAAACGCATCATGAAAGATTATGCAATGTTCCTGGCTCAGTGTAGCCTCGTAGGGGTCTCCAAACTGTGGCCCGCTGAGATATTTATAAATAGTAAAACCAACAACCACTCATTTTCAGTCACTTCAGGCACTTAAAGATAAGGATTTTATTGCTTGTAACATTGTCAAAATTTTATTCAGTTTTTAGCTCTAATCTATTAATATTTCATATATACCCTTCAGTTATGGAAGGAAAAAAGAAAAGAACAGTGCATAATGTCTGCCGCCTCGTTAATGAAGAATTGGGCGTAAAGTACTTCTTTGTACAAGCAGGTGATAAAACCTGGTGTGTCCTATCGTCGAAATGTTGCAGTTTTGAAGGAGTAGTGTACGTCGGCACTATGACGAAATAAGATACCTAACTGTTGCATATGTGTCTTACCAAACATAAACATGAAGTTTTTTCCAAGTTACATGAACAGAGCATTCTGAAAAATTTGAATCACTGCAACGCAGGTTGCTGTCCCAACAGTACGTATCAGTTCGGATAGTGTATTTTGAGTTACAATATTGGGTCATGTCTCTGCCAAAGTTTTCAACACATATATTCCATATCGTACTAGGTTCGTTGGCACAGAAAACGACGGTCAGTATAAAACTTAGATAACCCAACAGTGACATTTAGCCTTATCTATTCAACCTGTTAAAACGTTATTTGCGTTTGTGGTCGTGGGATATGTTATTGAAACTCAAATAAATTGACTTAATGTGCCTGATTACTAGATAAATTCCTACCTAATTCTCCGTCAGTCTTTCCACTCTCTCTCTGCATCTCATCCGCACAGTCTCCTCACCCAATGCAATTGATAATTTTTAATGCTGTCGACTAATAGTCGTTCTGTTAAATTTTTTCAGAAGTCTATATAAAATCTATGCCATATTCTCTTTCATATAAGTCCGGCAGTTCAATATATTGTTATTTTATCTTAACGAGCAACGATAAGGAAAGCTTGCGTGTACGTACTCACCTAGTACTCGCCTAGTGGTTGCAGGGGTCGAGTCATAGCTCCTGGCCCCGCCTCTTTACTGGCCGCTACTGGGTCACTCTCTCTGCACCATGAGCTTTATCATACCTCTGCTTAAAGCTATGTATAGATCCTGCCTCCACTACATCGCTTCCCAAACTATTCCACTTCCTGACTACTCTGACTGAAGAAACATTTCCTAACATCCCTGTGATTCATCTGTGCCTTCAGCTTCCAACTGTGTCCCCTTGTTGCTGTGTCTCATCTCAGGAACATTCTGTCTGTCCACCTTGTCAATTCCTCTCAGTATTTTATATGTCGTTTTTATGTCCCCCCTATCTCTCCTGTCCTCCAGTGTCGTCAGGTCGATTTCCCTTAACCTCTCCTCGTAGGACATACCCCTTAGCTCTGCGATTAGTCTTGTTGCAAACCTTTGCACTTTCTCTAGTTTATTTACGTGCTTGGCTAGGTGTGGGTTCCAAACTGGTTCCGCATACTGCAATATGGGCCTAACGTACACAGTGTCCAGGGTTCTGTACTCACCTAGTTGTACTCACCTAGTTGTGGTTGCTGGGATCTTTTCACAGCTCCTGGCCCCGCCTCTTCACTGGCCGCTACTGGGTCATTCTTTCTGCACCATGAGCTTTATCTTACCTCTGGTTAAAGCTATGAATATGTGTGTGTGTGTGTGTGTGTGTGTGTGTGTGTGTGTGTACTACCCACATGATTTCGAAGCACTTTTTCAAATCCTATAATAGTGTACGCATATTCAAGCAAACGTCTCCCTGTATTACCCACATGATTTCGAAGCACTTTTTCAAATCCTATAATCTCTCTCTCTCTCTCCCTCTCTCTCTCTCTCTCTCTCTCTCTCTCTCTCTCTCTCTCCATCCATTACTCCTGCTCTCAGGTGAGCCAGGTGTGAGGGTGTATGACAGGTTACTGGTACACATTGCCTGAGGACTTGTGCTGGTAGTGGAGTGCTGAACCGTGTGTCATGCAACACTGGCAGCAGGACATAAACTCTTTGATCCCTCGCACTGTAAAGCGTGAAAAGATGAAGCATATAACTGTCTCAATGTAAGATAAATAGTCTTGCTGAAGGTTTAGCCAGGTGTACCGTTTATTGATTATATTATAGTTTGCAGAGATAATCCACACATAGGAAAAAGAGACTTATGGCGATTTTAATCGTCCAGATGACTAGTTAATGGTCCAGACGATAGTTAAGGGTCCAGATAAATAGTTAATGGTTAATGCTATGTGCGAGTAATTCGTGTATTGTTCCAGTCACATTATTGTGCCTTTTCATTCACATTGCTCCCCGTAGGCTTCTAATAATGAAGTCTTCTCAGAAACTGGATGTACTCCTTCTTGCAACAGGGAGCAATAAGCCCCGGTATTCCCGAAGGTGGATACCTAAATTAGATTTTCATGTTCCTTAAGGGAAATTAAACTCTTACTATAAAACGGTGCCCTACAGGCATCTATTTCCTGCTGATTTGTATCGGTGGGAAGCACAGCATTTTTTTTCCCTAGAGGTAGCGATCTAGTTAGCACTATCTGGTTTACATAACTTGGGACAAGTAGTCTTTATGTGACCAGACTTATGGCAGTAGTAACAGGTAATGGGTTTGGGATTCTTGTCTCTTGCCCCATGGTGACTTTGAAGTAGACGTCGTTTTTCAGCACCCGCCTCCTTCGTAATCCACCCAGAGGTCCGTCCACGACGATCTCTGAACATACCAGGCTACTGGGAAGAAAAGTGAAAGAACCGCTCGGACAAGGAGCGGTTGGCCTGCAGTGTGTCACCAAGCCAAGCTGCCTCCAACGTAGTTGCCTTCTAAAAACACCCGAACCACTGGTCCAACTGACTCAAGAAGATTATCAAGGAGTATCATTTGCACTAGCCCACTGAAGTTAGTGACATCAGTGGCTTTATACCACTTTGTTAATGATTTCGAATGTGCATGAACCAAGTCCACATGGGACTGACCCAACTAACGTTTGCTAAATTTAAATTCTCTCCTAGATTTGGCGAGAATGCACTGAAATTCGCCGAGTATAGCCGCTTTCACATCTTCGTAATTAGCAAAATCTCCGTCACACAGACCAGCTGTAAATTCCTGCGCTTTGCCGCATAATGCTGTATGATCGAATGCTGCCCAGTGCTCGAATGGCCATCGCAAGCTCGAGGATGGTTTTCGAAACACTCGAAAAATTGCTCAGGTTCAGAAAAAGAAAACCGAGGTACTAGCGACACTGATTTCTGAACATTGAAATTGTCATCTACAGTACATTTAACTGTTTCCTCTCTATCATATTCCTCTTTAGCGAATGTACGTTGCTCACTGGTATTCTCAAGTTTCAATTTAGCCAACTCGAGTGCTAATGAAGCTGACTTCCCCGGAGACAACCCTGATTCACCACCTGTTTCCCCAAATGGCTGTTGATCAGTTTACTGAGGAATTTCCCCTCCTGGGTTATGACGAAGCCGAAGCGTGGGTCGGCGATCAATAGCTCCCATAGCAGCAGAACGCCATGTCGCTCAAGTCAAACTTTAATTTGTTGTGTACTCTAAGAGTGCGTTGATGCTTCATGCCAATAGAACGAGCAATTCGCCCGCAGCACTGGGTACGTTTTGCATGGTATATTCAGTCACATATTGACTGACATGTGTCGGTAGCATAATCCACTATAACAAAAAGCTGATTGCAATACGCTCAGAGCAACACGAAACAATAGCACACAATGACTTTCAGATTGCAATGCAATACTGAAGGCAGGCTCATAGTGACAATGAGGAGAGAAACTCCCGGACAGGTACCCGTATTCCAAACACAGGTGTAGACTATCCGACCTGCACACCTTGCTGCAACACGGTAACTACTTAGAAATGAGCAAACAGCTGCAGAGTAAATGACTGAATTTCCTTTACAAAAATTAAGCTGGTATTCATTACATATATATAGCCTATGTACACTATTTACAACTATGTGCAATGAGACGAATGCAAGCATATGGCACGGTAAGAACCGTAGTGACCATCTAAGAAGGCAAGTCTGCCACAACCGTATCACGAGTGCCCGACATCTCTTTGGCTTCCTTGTCATTGGTTGAACCAAGGTACTGGTTTAACGATGGGGCCCCTGATCGTTAAATCTTTAGCACCTGGTTACCTGGTTGGGAGGCAGCCTATATGGGTGTGTGACATACGCTTAATAAAATATAACTTACTCTTAGCATGCCACAAATATATCAAGTTCCTCAAGACTGGAGTGTATATCCAAGATATAACAGGCAATACCCCTTCAAACTGCAACACTGAGCCACTGGAACATAAACGTTACTAGCCTGGGATCTTTAGTTACCCTGAAGATTCCTTTGCCAAGCTCCTGAGGAAGCTCTCAGTGAACGATGGTCTGTGAACATATGAATCAAACATGCAATCATGACCGAGTTCAAAATATTTTCAAGATTTTATGGACTGCCTGAAACTTCTTGCTGCATTTCCATCCTCCCTGCAGTATTGGAAAAATTTATCAACGAACATAAAGCAATGCCCATGTGTAGGTCGACATCACTTGTTTCCTGTCATTCCAAGTTTGAAAGGTAATTCCATCTGAATGCTTTTAGTTGCCATTGAAAGACTTCTCTAAATGGCGCTGTTAACCTTTCCATGCGTTGCAAGGTATCCCTCGGATCTACAGCAAACAATACCATGGTACTCTATTTGCTATGCCGTTTCATTGCCTTAGAACTTAGAAAAACCTGTGTTTATCCCAGGATCAAACTAAACCATTACATCTATGAGGAGTTAAAAGTGTGATTGAGTACATAATATAACAAAATGACTATGAGACCGGAACTTAGGATATCGACTCTCCGTTAGAATAACCATGTATTGAACTTTTGTTATTCATTCGCCTCGAAAGAATCACGTCGGAAAGAATTTTTTAAATGAAGGAAGGATGGTTCGATAGATAGTGATGAACTACGAGATGCCTGATTTAGAAGGGCAAAAGTGTGAAGTGCAATGCTCCCATCGCTAATGAGCATTAATGTCCCTAGAGAAGCAACAAGTCAACAGTCAATAAGGGCCTTGGTGTGAATTCTCACCAGAGGATGCTGACAGTGTTATCTTAATGACACAAGGAGACAGTCCCTCAGATCTGATCACATCCGTCAAGGGTCATCTGAATGACTCACCAGATAGTACTAAGAAAATCACTATTGGATGTGGCATCTTCATACCAACAACTGGCTGGTAAAGCACACATGCTTCTTCAGTGGCTCCTTCAGTCCTCATACGGAGACAGTTTGTATAATGGAGGAAGTCATGTCGGGAGATCGTTGAAGTGAGACGGGTTGGGTCTGAAAAAGACGTGTCACCAGTGAAGTAAAATTAACCGAACTTGCCGAATTGACCAAAGTCCCTTAAAAAATTTGACTTCCCACAAAATTTTTGCATATTGATACACTTTTTTTTTCACTGACAATTGTAATTATATATAATGTGAGACAAAACCAAATTTAGAAACTTCACCTTTCCTAACATTTTTTTTACCCAAATTTTACTAAATATATCATAGGTCACTTAAAATTCGTATTTTAAGTTTATTTAAAATTAGTTATATATATTTTTATCGTCGTGGTCGGATTGATTTTCTCACATTAATGGCAAAACTAAATATTTACTCTGGCAGAAAAAAAACCTTGTTTTTTTTTAGACCTAAATCGCCGATTTGGCTTATTCAGCACACACACACGCACACACACACACACACACACACACACACACACACACACACACACACACACACACGCGCGCGCGCGCGTCTGTGTGTGTGTGTCGTGCCAAATAGGTAAAACTTGCGATTTTTGGCTTAAATAGCAACGCTCTTCATGCCGAATAAGGCAGGTGAAAATTTTTATATGCATTAATTTCGCAAAAATCATACCGAACACAAAGAAAAAATACATATATGTTTCGTTGTGTTTGTTTATTATTAAATTACTGTAAACTTATCTAAAATATATTTAGTTGGATTAGGCTAAATTAAATTGCGCTTGTTGTAATAAAGTTAGGTAAGTTTTCTAAGGTTCTTTTGGTTCAAAAATATTAATTTTTACATTAACAAATGGAACAAAAAATTATGTTTAAACGTGTAACAGAAAATTTAAAAAAAGGACTTAATTTTAAATGAGTTCTTGCTAACTGACCATTTTTACCTATTAGGCATGACATATATATATATATATATATATATATATATATATATATATATATATATATATATATATATATATATATATATATATATATATATATATATATTATTATTATTATCACACTGGCCGATTCCCACCAAGGCAGGGTGGCCCGAAAAAGAAAAACTTTCACCATCATTCACTCCATCACTGTCTTGCCAGAAGGGTGCTTTACACTACAGTTTTTAAACTGCAACATTAACACCCCTCCTTCAGAGTGCAGGCACTGTACTTCCCATCTCCAGGACTCAAGTCCGGCCTGCCGGTTTCCCTGAATCCCTTCATAAATGTTACTTTGCTCACACTCCAACAGCACGTCAAGTATTAAAAACCATTTGTCTCCATTCACTCCTATCAAACACGCTCATGCATGCCTCCTGGAAGTCCAAGCCCCTCGCACACAAAACCTCCTTTACCCCCTCCCTCCAACCTTTCCTAGGCCGACCCCTACCCCGCCTTCCTTCCACTACAGACTGATACACTCTTGAAGTCATTCTGTTTCGCTCCATTCTCTCTACATGTCCGAACCACCTCAACAACCCTTCCTCAGCTCTCTGGACAACAGTTTTGGTAATCCCGCAACATTCATCACCCATGCTTCACACCCATATAAGAGTGTTGGTAAAACTATGCTCTCATACATTCCCCTCTTTGCCTCCAAGGACAAAGTTCTTTGTCTCCACAGACTCCTAAGTGCATCACTCACCCTTTTCCCCTCATCAATTCTATGATTCACCTCATCCTTCATAGACCTATCCGCTGACACGTCCACTCCCAAATATCTGAATACATTCACCTCCTCCATACTCTCTCCCTCCAATCTGATATCCAATCTTTCATCACCTAATCTTTTTGTTATCCTCATTACCTTACTCTTTCCTGTATTCACTTTTAATTTTCTTCTTTTGCACACCCTACCAAATTTATCCACCAATCTCTGCAACTTCTCTTCAGAATCTCCCAAGAGCATAGTGTCATCAGCAAAGAGCAACTGTGACAACTCCCACTTTATGTGTGATTCCTTATCTTTTAACTCCACGCCTCTTGTCAAGACCCTCGCATTTACTTCTCCTACAACCCCATCTATAAATATATTAAACAACCACGGTGACATCACACATCCTTGTCTAAGGCCTACTTTTACTGGGAAATAATTTCCCTCTTTCCTATGTACTCTAACTTGAGCCTCACTATCCTCGTAAAAACTCTTCACTGCTTTCAGTAACCTACCTCCTACACCATACACATGCAACATCTGCCACATTGCCCCCCTATCCACCCTGTCATACGCCTTTTCCAAATCCATAAATGCCACAAAGACCTCTTTAGCCTTATCTAAATACTGTTCACTTATATGTTTCACTGTAAACACCTGGTCCACACACCCCCTACCTTTCCTAAAGCCTCCTTGTTCATCTGCTATCCTATTCTCAGTCTTACTTTTAATTCTTTCAATAATAACTCTACCATACACTTTACCAGGTATACTCAACAGACTTATCCCCCTATAATTTTTGCACTCTCTTTTGTCCCCTTTGCCTTTATACAAAGGAACTATGCATGCTCTCTGCCAATCCCTAGGTACCTTACCCTCTTCCATACATTTATTAAATAATTGCACCAACCACTCCAAAACTATATCCCCACCTGCTTTTAACATTTCTATCTTTATCCCATCAATCCCGGCTGCCTTACCCCCTTTCATTTTACGTACTGCCTCAGGAACTTCCCCCACACTCACAACTGGCTCTTCCTCACTCCTACAAGATGTTATTCCTCCTTGCCCTATACACGAAATCACAGCTTCCCTATCTTCATCAACATTTAACAATTCCTCAAAATATTCCCTCAATCTTCCCAATACCTCTAACTCTCCATTTAATAACTCTCCTCTCCTATTTTTAACTGACAAATCCATTTGTTCTCTAGGCTTCCTTAACTTGTTAATCTCACTCCAAAACTTTTTCTTATTTTCAACAAATTTTGTTGATAACATCTCACCCACTCTCTCATTTGCTATCTTTTTACATTGCTTCACCACTCTCTTAACCTCTCTCTTTTTCTCCATATACTCTTCCCTCCTTGCATCACTTCTACTTTGTAAAAACTTCTCATATGCTAACTTTTTCTCCCTTACTACTCTCTTTACATCATCATTCCACCAATCGTTCCTCTTCCCTCCCGCACCCACTTTCCTGTAACCACAAACTTCTGCTGAACACTCTAACACTACATTTTTAAACCTACCCCATACCTCTTCGACCCCATTGCCTATGCTCTCATTAGCCCATCTATCCTCCAATAGCTGTTTATATCTTTCCCTAACTGCCTCCTCTTTTAGTTTATAAACCTTCACCTCTCTCTTCCCTGATGCTTCTATTCTTCTTGTATCCCATCTACCTTTTACTCTCAGTGTAGCTACAACTGGAAAGTGATCTGATATATCTGTGGCCCCTCTATAAACATGTACATCCTGAAGTCTACTCAACAGTCTTTTATCTACCAATACATAATCCAACAAACTACTGTCATTTCGCCCTACATCATATCTTGTATATTTATTTATCCTCTTTTTCTTAAAATATGTATTACCTATAACTAAACCCCTTTCTATACAAAGTTCAATCAAAGGGCTCCCATTATCATTTACACCTGGCACCCCAAACTTGCCTACCACACCCTCTCTAAAAGTTTCTCCTACTTTAGCATTCAGGTCCCCTACCACAATTACTCTCTCACTTGGTTCAAAGGCTCCTATACATTCACTTAACATCTCCCAAAATCTCTCTCTCTCTCCTCTGCATTCCTCTCTTCTCCAGGTGCATACACGCTTATTATGACCCACTTCTCGCATCCAACCTTTACTTTAATCCACATAATTCTTGCATTTACACATTCATATTCTCTTTTCTCCTTCCATAACTGATCATTCAACATTACTGCTACCCCTTCCTTTGCTCTAACTCTCTCAGATACTCCAGATTTAATCCCATTTATTTCCCCCCACCGAAACTCCCCTACCCCCTTCAGCTTTGTTTCGCTTAGGGCCAGGACATCCAACTTCTTTTCATTCATAACATCAGCAATCATCTGTTTCTTGTCATCTGCACTACATCCACGCACATTCAAGCATCCCAGTTTTATAAAGTTTTTCTTCTTCTCTTTTTTAGTAAATGTCTACAGGAGAAGGGGTTACTAGCCCATTGCTCCCGGCATTTTAGTCGCCTCATACGACACGCATGGCTTACGGAGGAAAGATTCTTTTCCACTTCCCCATGGACAATAGAAGAAATAAAGAAGAACAAGAACTATGTAGAAAAAGGAGAAAAACCTAGATGTATGTATATATATATATGCATGTGCGTGTCTGTGAAGTGTGACCAAAGTGTAAGTTGGAGTAGCAAGATATCCCTGTTATCTAGCGTGTTTATGAGATAGAAAAAGACACCAGCAATCCTACCATCATGCAAAACAGTTACAGGTTTCTGTTTCACAGTCATCTGGCAGGACGGTAGTACTTCCCTGGGTGGTTGCTGTCTACCAACCTACTACCTACATATATATATATATATATATAAAATGTCGTGCCGAATAGGCAGAACTTGCGATCTTGGCTTAAATAGCAACGCTCATCTTGCCATATAGGTCAAGTGAAAATTTGTGTATGCAATAATTTTGCCAAAATCATTCTGAACTTAACGAAAAAAATATATTTCACTGTGTTTGTTTAGTATTAAATTACTGTAAACAAATCTAAAATATATTTAGTTGGGTTAGGCTAAAATAAATTGTTCTTGTTATAATAAGGTTAGGTAAGTTTTCTAAGATTCTTTTGGTGCAAAATTAAAATTTTTTACATTAACATTAATGAAAAAAATATATCTTTAAGCGTATAAGAGAAAATTTTAGAAAGGATTTAATTTTCAATGAGTTCTTGCTAATTGACCAGTTTTACATATTCGGCACGACATATATATATATATACACACAAATGAATCCACGATCGAAATGATTTTAACCAAATAATACTATGACTGGCCGGGAATCGAACCCCCGGTACCTCAACACATTTCCCGGAAAGCCCGCCAAAATTCCAAGACACCTTAGTCCACTTGGCCATCAATGCTTCAAACATCAGCGGTACTTGACACTAGGCACTTGACGACTGACATGTCCTGGTGGAAACGTTCACAATGATCATCACTGACTGCTTTGCAGTTAGTCGGAAATAATCTAGTTGCGAATGATGGAAAGGTATGTTTAAAAACATTTAGCAGCCCAGTTTTTATTGTATAATAAAATGCTTTCCACTAGTTCCCTGTAATTGTCAGCTTTAGTATTTCAAATTAAATTGGCTTTTACGGGAAAGCATTTCACTGATGTTTCTCTACATTAACTAAGATATGATCAAACTCTTCATCTTACAGAAGCTCATGAATCTGCCGACCAACTATTACATCCTTGTTTCAAATGTACTTCACTGTGTCTTGTGAATTTACCATTGAGTTACGCAAAGAATGCCACCGTTTTTATAGCAATAACAAATATATATTTTCGGTGGGTCTGTTTTGATATGCAAGGGTGATAAAATCCTGCTCGATACTACACGTAGGGGATACTGATCATTTTTTCTTCCAGGTCCCAATAGATATGTGAATGGCTAATCCATTTTGATGCAATGAGAATCCTAGCCCGACTCTCTTACTGGTACAGAAAACACCAGTGCTGAGTGTAGCCTAGCTGCAGTCCTGCTAAGATAGCAATACTTTCAATTCGCCAGAAAGCTGCCTCTCACCTTGTTATCGTTTATGCAGTTCAAAATCTGCTTCATGTTATCACGTTTCTTTCATGTGGACTGCATAAACAACTGGAATTATTGGCAACATGTTGCCAACATGCAACATGCCTTTAGACTCAACTTCGATGAATCATTGAACTGTCTCCATTCATTAGGATTATGAATAACATTTAAGGCTGCCATTAGACGATCGATGTCGTTGCAGCTAAAGGTCAAAAAAGCGACATTTTTTTTTTGTGGAAATATTCCACTGTTGCAGTCCGGAGCCGAACAAGTCGGTCTTACTCTCTTTCGGTTCTACTTCTCTGATACAGTCGTTTAATTCACTCCGAGTTATGTACAGTTAAGAAAATGTCGAGTTATGAATTTATGCACAAGTTACACAGGTTCTGTCAACCTCCTTGTCATTTGACTCCAGGGAAAATGAATTTGGGGAGACTGGAATGTGTAGTACTTCGCCGTGAAGTACCGGGAGTACAACAGAGGGTATTTTAAAATATAAGAACTTAAGAACATAAGAACGAAGGAACACTGCAGCAGGCCTACTGGCCCATGCGAGGCAGGTCCAAGTCTCCTACCGGCTTAAGCCAATGCACCCAACCTAGTCAGGTCAGGTCACCTTGACTTAAGGGAGGAACACGGCAACCGTCCTGGTAGCACAAGCTAATCAGGTCCAACTCACACCCACCCACACCCACTCATGTATTTATCCAACCTATTTTTAAAGCTACACAACGTTCTGGCCTCTAGGACTGTACTTGGGAGTTTGTTCCACTCATCCACAACTCTATTACCAAACCAGTACTTTCCTATATCCTTCCTGAATCTGAATTTTTCTAACTTAAAACCATTGCTGCGAGTCCTGTCTAGGCTAGATATTTTCAGCACACTATTTACATCCCCTTTATTTATTCCTGTCTTCCATTTATACACCTCAATCATATCCCTCCTAATTCTACGTCTTTCTAGAGAGTGCAGATTCAGGGCCCTTAGTCTATCCTCATAGGGAAGGTTTCTGATACATGGGATCAACTTTGTCATCCTCCTTTGTACATTTTCCAGAGCATTTATATCCATTCTGTAATACGGTGACCAAAACTGTGCAGCATAATCTAAATGAGGCCTAACCAAGGATGTATAGAGTTGAAGAACAACCTGAGGACTCCTATTATTTATGCTTCTTGATATGAAGCCAAGGATTCTATTAGCTTTATTGCGAACACTTATGCACTGTTGTCTTGGTTTCAGATTACTGCTAACCAGAACTCCTAAATCTTTTTCGCAATCCGTAATATTAAGATCTACATTATTTAGTTTATATGTGGCACTGTTACTGTCCTGTCCAACATTTAGAACTTTGCATTTGTCTATATTAAACTGCATCTACCACCTCTCCGACCACTGCATCAGTCTATTCAAATCTTCCTGGAGTGCTCTAATGTCCTCGTCAGAATGAATTCGACGGCCTATTTTGGTGTCATCGGCAAACTTGCTGATGTCGCTCTTTATGCCCTCATCTATGTCGTTTATGTATATTGTGAACAGCAGGGGGCCCAACACTGACCCTTGTGGAACACCGCTCGTGACGCTTCCCCACTCTGATTTCTCCCCATTTATGCAAACTCTCTGATGCCTATTTGTCAACCATGCCTCTATCCAGGAAAAAATTTCTCCTCCTATTCCATGTGCCTTAATTTTCCTCAATAGTCTCTGATGTGGGACCCTGTCAAAAGCCTTACTGAAGTCCATATACACAATATCATATTCATTACCATGATCTACCTCCTCAAATACCTTAGTGAAAAAAGTTAATAAATTCGTAAGGCAGGAACGCCCCTTTGTAAAACCATGCTGAGATTCGTTGATTAATTTATACTTTTCAAGGTGGCTACGAACTGCCTCGGCAATTATTGATTCCATAAATTTTCCCACTATGGAGGTTAGGCTTATTGGTCTATAGTTCGAAGCTAAGGACCTGTCACCTGCTTTGAATATAGGTATCACATTTGCCATTTTCCACTTATCTGGCACCATGCCAGTTTGTAGTGATATGTTGAAAAGATTAGCCAAAGGTTTGCTAAGCTCCTCTTTACATTCCTTTAGAACCCTTGCATACAGTTCATCAGGGCCTGGGGATGTGTTAGGTTTTAATTTATCTATTTGCCTAAGGACCATGTCACTTGTGACCCTAATCGTGCAGTTTATTATCGTCCTGTTCCACATAATTTATCATTTCTGGAATATCGCTGGTATCCTCCTGTGTAAAAACTGGGAGGAGGAAGTATGTGTTAAAACTTCTACACATTTCCTTATCACTGTCAGTGAGATGACCCGAGGAACTTTTGAGTGGCTTTTTTTGCTTTTGATGACCAGAGCTTTGGTAAGATGGGTAAGGAAGAAGGATGGGTAAGGATGGAAATATTGGAAAAGGGTGGGAGGGGGGGGGGGAGAGGTAGGATATAAAAGGTAAGTGGCCCATCCACTTTGGTGCAATTTAAAAAGTGTATGTGAATTGATAAGATATTCTTTAAGGGGTATAATACTAACCCATCAGAGCCACATAGATATAATAGGTATATAACTACATGACTCTGAATTGGTAGTAGTTATACAAGTTGCAATTGCCCCTTTTTTTTTTTTTTTTTTTTTTCCGCGATTGCACAACGGATATTTATACGACAAGAAAGGCAGTAATTTTCTGGCCAGTTTATAAGTTCGTGACAATATCTTCTTATTGGTAGTGTCCAACAATAGTCAATAGCATAATTTTACATTAGAAAGTTCTTTAAGATGTCTCCCTAATTGGGGGCGACGATTTTCAGTATACATAGAATGGTTCTGGTGGTATCCAATCTTCTTCTTCAGGTAAGTTGCTCAAAATCATGGGTCGAGGGTAATCATCTTTATGAATAAAACGACGAACCCTCTGTGGGAGAGTCATTCTTTGAGTCCTGTGAGGCGGAGTATTGATGGTGTAATCGGTGGTATTTATCACTTGTATAGGATGTTCTCTATCTGGCATGTATAGTTCTTGCATTGTATAAAGTTGTTTCTTTTTTAGGGTGTCAAGGCGTACATTTATGGCAGTAATATCTTGTTGTGTGTGTAAATCTGCCATTTTAACTCTGTCTCTCCTCCTGGTATCGGTAATAAAGCGAAGAGCTCTATTCTGGACCCTTTGTAACCGTAGCATGTTGGTCTTTGTTGTTAATGACATTGGGACACAAGGGTATTCGAGTATAGGTCTTATTATCATTTTATACAGATGTTTTTTGACATGTTGAGGGGCTTGATTAAATCGAAAGAGTCTGCTAAGACCGACTTTTGCTGTGTTGATCTTTTTAGTTACATGAGATGTTGAGTGGAGCAGCCTATCTATTTCATATCCCAAGATCTTGTTAGGGTTTCTAATGGCTACAGGTGTACCTCTGATGGAGATACCCCCTTTATCTTCGATGGTTGATGCAAAACATCCTATCGTGCTAACAAGGACCTTGTCAGGATTAGTCGTAATTCTCCATTTCTTCTCCCAATTAGATGTTCGACGAAGTTCAATATTCATTTTTTCTATGACTCTTTCATACTTGTATTTTCCTGTTACTGGAGTTGATGAGACGACATGAATAACATCATCTGCAAACTGTGTCACAATTGTGTAATTAAACTCTGGTCGAGGAAGGTCATTCACATAAATGTTAAACAGAAGTGGACTAAGACAAGAACCTTGTGGGACACCAGCGGTCGGTATAAAAGGTTCTGTCGACTTGCCATGAAAGGTGGGAATGATTTTTCTTTGAGTTAAGAAATTATAAATTACTCTGAGAAAAGTCCAGTTATGGTCTGGTAGGTCAATGAGTTTGTATATAAGGCCATCATGCCATAAGCTATCAAAAGCTTTATGAACATCTCTGGTGGCAATTAAGGCAAGATTGCCCTGCTGTTTTAGACTTGCTACAGTGTCAAAAATAACATTTATTGCATGATTGGTACCTCTATGTGTTCTAAAGGCAAATTGTTTTTCAGTAAACAAGTGATTAAACTCCATATAGTAATTCAATCGGTTGGAAATGACTTTCTCAAGAACTTTTCCAGTGACTTCAAGTAAAGATATAGGTCTATAGTTCCCAGGTTGGTGGATGTCTTTATTGGGCTTAGCAAGAAAGATCATCCTAGCAGTCTTAAAAACAACTGGAAAATGTCCTGAGGCCAAGATGGCATTAAAGATATTTACCAAGGACTGTTTGCAATTTCTAGGTAGGTACTTTATTTGTTTCATTGTTATTCCAGAGAGGCCAGGGGCTCTATTTCTCATTCTTCCAATAACCTGACTTATCTCTAGTAATGTAATAGGTCTAGTAAGCGGGTGGGTATCTTCAAGAGTTGAAGTATCGATGGTAGGTAGTGGTTGTAGATCATCCAAGTTCTCATCTCTCCATTCATTTACTAACTGATAATGATTATTATTAAATTGACGACTGTTATTGTGAGAGAGAATTTTCTCCCATACATCACCCATCAAATTAGCCTGGTCCTGTGGATCGTCAAGTTTAATTTCAACATCTTCATCATCCTCATCAGTGAAGGTATGAACTAGGTAGTTAGGAGCCTTGTGCTTTCCCCCTAAAAGTTGTCGGATCTTACTCCAAAATTTTGCTGGTTCACGTTTATATTGATTAGCTTGAAGAACTAGAAATTTCCATATGTCTCGTTTGTGTTGACTAATCATGTTAATTAATTCGTGCCTTAATCGGTGCTGGTGGTTGTCGCGTTTGAAGATGCCTTCGACATTCTGCTTGATAATTTCTTAAAGTGACTCTAATTTCTCTAGTAGGTTTATATTGTTGGTATATCTTTGTGGAAGCTAATTGGCAAGTTGCATTGGTAGCTTCAATTATTCGATTGTGCAGGGACCTGATTGCATCATCAATTGCACTGGAAGGTAGATTTTCCAAAGACACAATTTCATCTTCACCCAGATATGCCCTGAAGGGGTCAAATCCTAGGGTGTTAAGATTGGGTTTAGGAGTTACAGGTATTCTAAATGGAGAAGTTTGTAGTTGTATTATAACAGGGATATGGTCAGATCCTACATTTCCACCAGGAGATATACGACAGTGAAAGATGTCACAGTCTCTGTTTGTCAGTACTATATCTGGTGTTCCTGGATGAGGTCCAATGTACGATTTGAAGAATGGGCCTTGAAATGACAAGTTTCTAGCTGTCATGATATTAAAGAGTTGTTTTCCTTTTAAGTCACCCAGTGGAATACCAGCTCCACAGTTGAAGAGGGCAGGGTGATGAGCATTAAAATCTCCAGCTAGAATTGTTGGAATATTTCTGCTTAATATCCTATGTAGAGGAATTGACTCTATATATGGCTGTCTCGGGGGAAAATATCCAGTTCCTATCACTAGTTGTCCATGCGACGTTGTTAGTTCTATTGCAAGAATGTTATCTTCATCAACATGAATATTTTTAAATGTATATCCTAATTTAACCAAGATGGCTACACCACTAAAGGGTCCTCTCGATTTCTCCACAGTACAGTATCCACGTAATTTAATATGTTGATCAACTCTTGCAGCTGTCTCGTTCAAAAGTATAACATCGGGAGTGTAGTTATGTAGTTCAACCTCAAGAAGGTAACGGTTATTAAAGAAATGTTGAACATTAAGTTGGAAATTTGTAATCCCCATTATTGCTTTTTCTTCGCTCGTACACTGCGTTCTGAACGCCTGCAAGTAATGTCATGTGTTGTATCTACACTATCCCTGCTGGACTCGTCAAGGGGAGGAGGGAACTTTTGCGTGGATGCTTGTGTATTAAAAATGCCATCATCTTCACTAGAGGCAGTAATATTAACAGACTCATTAGAATCGTTAGAGTCGTTAGAGTCATCATCATAAAACTGAGGTATGCTATTCTCAGTTTCAGGAAGCAGAGGCTCGTGAGAGTTAATGGGAGACTGTGTAGGCTCCAAGGGAATATTAGATAGGCAAGGTGAGTTACCTTGGGAAAGTTCCTGTTCAACAGGATCAGCTACAATAGCGAGAGAGTAGGCACCACTTTCTGGGGCATTGTTATGTTCAGGTGTTGACTTATCGGGTTGAGAGGAGTTGACAACCTGGGTTTGCGAGGAGGGCGATCCCTGGGCCAGGGATGACTTAGGCTTATTTTTAGATGTAGAGTATGGTACATACTTCTTGTTATGAGAAGGCTGGGTCATAATAGCCTTCACATTTTCAGGGATAATGATGGGAGTGATCCCATTAGCCATTAACAGATCATTTAAAACCTGAGAGCAGAGTTGAATGTCACCACCTGCTGTGTCTTTGGCCACCAAGTACATTAGTTGTGTTCTCGTTATATCCCCGTCTGTGGATACCTGAGACATATGAGATGCGACTGAACCTTGTTGTTGTGTCTGTTGTAAGTGAGGGTTAGATTGGGGCGCTCCAAGAGGGGCAGAATTCCAAACATTGGAACCAGTGTTAGAGACCTGAGGAGTCCCACTAGATCCAGGCAGAGCTGGGAAGGAAGTTTGGGACATGGTTGGCGGTGCCTGGGGAGTGGTCTTCTTAGAAGTGGATAGTTTCTTGGCGTCAAGAATTTTCTGCATTTCCTTTTTTCTTTCAGGACAAATAGCAGAAACAGCATGATGTTTTCCATTACAGAGGACACATTTAGGTGTATTTTTATTGGTACAATCACGATACGAATGTTGGCCAGAGCAAATGCTACAAATTTGCCCTTGTGTACTGCATTTGTTGTTGTTATGACCAAAGGCATAACACTTGAAACATTGTGTCACACTGACAAAGCGTTCCAGAGAAATTTGGTCAGATGTACATCTGGTGCTAAAACATTTGAAGCCATTTTGACACACAAGTTTGGCCTCCTCAGGTGTCTCGAGTATTAATTTTAAAGTTACCTTATTGTTGTTGGAATTCGAGAATTTATGTGCTTCTACAGCCCTAAGGTCAGAATTCTCGGTATTAATGTTATCAACAATTTCATTAACAGTGCTGTGTTTCATAAAACTGTTGATTCTGGCCACAAACACAGTCCTCTGAGCTTGATAGCTGTCAGGTGCAACTGGGGTAACACCAAAAGTCTCCAGTTTATCCAAGACATCATGCTTTAGTAGTTGAAGTAACTCTTCTTCTGAAGAGAGGAGAAGTACTGCTCCAGCGTGGGTTTGAAAAACATCCACTGGAGCAACAGTTGAGTTCGAGCAAATACATTTGAGAATGTCTTTTATGGACATTTGATTTCCATCAATGCGTAATCTTACACGAATCCTCGCCATGATGCCTGGGAAGGTGCATCTGGCAGAGGAGTTGCTTAACAAAAAGGTATCTTTCCTTAATGTTAGCCTAACATCCTATTTCAGCTGACTTATGAAGGTCAGCCCCTAAGATAGCCTACCCTCGAGTAGTGAGGGGAAAGGGCCCAAGGCAAAGATCGGCTGGATTTTAAAAAACCACACGGGCTACCAGATGGTCAAAATGCCTTGTGTTAACTCGCCAAAGCGAAGTTGCCGAAAAAGAAGAAGATAGGACAGTCAGAAGGATAGCAATGTATGTAGTGTGTCAAGTGTGTGGGCCAGTGTTGTTGTATGGGTGAGGGGAGGATGGGGAAGGATGGGGGGATGGGGATGAGAGGGGTGAACAAGCAAGCAAGTCACCGCCTTACCCTCTTGATGGGATGGGGCTCGAAGTGACTGCAAGCAAGTCTCCTCTCAGCTCTGGTGAAGAACTACTCAGGATAACCCAAGTAAATTCTCGAGCAACAGTGTTCAGAGTTGCTCAGCTGAAGAGCAGGAACGACGACGTCTTCTCTCCACGGTGGCTGGGCTGCAACTCCACTTTTGAGTGGACCTATCTTGTCCCTGATCTTACTTCTGTATACCTGAAAGAATCCTTTTGGGTTAGTCTTCGAATCTCTTGCAACTTTAACCTCATAATCTCTTTTTGCTTTTCTAATTCCTTTTTTTTATTTCTCTCTTTAACTGAATATATCGATTTCTTAATTGCTCCTCCCCTCTTTTGATTTGCCTATATATGCCTCTCTTTTGACGAATTAGATATTTTAATCTATTGTTCATCCATATAGGATCATTTTTGTTTGATCTGATTTCCCTATTTGGAACATAATTTGACTGAGCAGCTAGAACTATGCCCTGGAAAGCGTCATATCGGCAACCATCACCACCTACCTGACCCTTAGTCAGGTCATTCCAGTTCAGCCCACCTAAGTAATTTTTCAGTCCTATGAAATCAGCCAAGCGGAAGTCAGGGCCAGAGACTTGATTGCCATTATTAGGGGAATTCCATGATATATTAAAACTGAGTGATTTGTGATCACTTTCCCCAAGCTCATCATTAACCTCAAGATTATTAATTAGTGTTTCCCTACTGGCAAGAACCAAGTCAAGGAGGTTATTTCCCCTAGTTGGCTCTGTCACAAACTGTTTTAAAAAACAATCCTGGATCGTATCAAGAAAGTCACCTGACTCTAAATTTCCTGTCAAATTGCTCCAGTCAATCTGTCTATAGTTGAAATCTCCCATTAGCACAACATTTTCGTATGTAGATGCCTTACGAATTTCGTCCCATAGAAGTTTACTGCACTCCCTATCAATATTTGGGGCCCTGTAAATCACGCCCAAAATTAGTTTTTCTCGGCCCTCGAGAAGCTGTAACCAAACAGATTCAGTGGCTGACGCTTCTAATTTAATATCTTGTCTAACACAACAATTTAAATTGTCTCTGACATACATCGCTACTCCACCACCTTTCCTGTTGACCCTGTCAGTGTGGAATAATTTATAGCCTTGTATATAACATTCAGAGGGCATCTCTCTATTTTTCAGATTGAGCCAGGTCTCTGTTATAGCAATAATATCTATGTTTTCTGCACTTGCAATTAATCTTAGCTCATCTATCTTATTTCTTACACTCCTGCTATTAGTATAGTAAACCTTAAGGGAGCTAGTCCCTTGCTGCCCTCTGCTGTCCCCCTTTGTTTGCTGACCTGATCTATTGTTTTTATTTATAACTTCATGCTGAATGCCTTTTATACATTTACTGTTTCCAACCCTAGTGTTGCAACCTGCTCGTTTCCCACACACACCCATACCTCTATCTTCCATCAGTTTAAAATCATAGGCATTTCACCAATGGCCTTCTCAATCGAGTCTGCAAGTGCTACCACCCAAGCCCCAGAGAGATGTACCCCATCCCTTGCATACATATCATGTTTGCCATAAAAGCTGTTCCAGTTGTCAATGTATGGGATTGCAAGTTCCTTGCAGTATCTGTCTAGCCAGCAATTTACACCAATTGCCCTAGACAACCATTCATGTCCTACTCCCCTTCTAGGCAAGATGCTACATATGATTGGGATCCCTCCCTTAGGCTTAATGAAATTTATAGCTGACCTGTACTTATCTAGCAGCTCTTCTCTCCTACCCTTCCCAATATCATTTCCACCAGCACTGAGACAGATAATGGGCTTGTTCCCATTACCTGACATGATATTATCCAGCCTGTTGACAATGTCCCCAACACCAGCTCCAGGGAAGCACACTCTATCTCTCCTCATTCTACATCATTGGCACAGCAAAAATCAAAAAATTCATTTTCCGATTCAATCTTTGATGAAGGCTTGTTGCAAAAGTCGTGCAGCATATGTGTGGGGTACATAAAAAAAATTATCTGCTCTGTTGATGCGATTAGGTGGCATTTTTTCCAAATTTGGCTGAAAAAAATCAACACTTATAAAAGGGTTGGACACGTTTGCACTGTATGACTTTCGGAAATGATGTAGTACAGGAATTCCAAATGAATCATCCGTTTCATTAGAAAAAAAAAAAAAAACGAAGAGCTCAAATCAAAGTTAGTTGCACAATTAGAGGTCCATTCAGAACAACGCCGTTATCATCGCACCTCCAAAAAATGAAAGAACCTTGAAAAACAGAGCGACTTATGAGAAATATGGGAAATCGAATGAACTCTTAAACAATTATACATTGTGGGTTTGAATCAAGAGCCTTTTCTCTTTCCAAATAAGTAAGCACCCTGAATCGATATCTTTATAGAGCCAATATGCAATTTTAAGCGCCATTTCCGTATTCGGTGATCTAAAATTAGTAAATAATGAATCATTTTTATTTCCGACCCTGTTTGACTACACACCAGTTTATGAGAAACTAGCAATTTAAAACTCAGACACTTTAAAATCCGTGCAAACTTCCTGCGAAAAAATATACCAGTGCTGAAAGTTATACCAGACCAAATGAGGTATTCTGCAGTTATTGTAAAGAATCAATGGTTATTATCAGTGTAAGAAATTGGTGAATTTGTATCAAGAAAGCCAACAAAAAATAAAAAGATATCCTTTTTACAACAAGCATCAATCAGCCTTTCAACAATGTTGCCATTCCGACAAGATGCTCATATTGTTTTAGGAAAAAAATCCATTCAGATATTTTGAAATGAAATATGGCACCAAACACCGTAATAACAATCTCATTTACGTAGGATACACCAGTGTTAAAAGTTTGGAGCGGAATGAAAATGGTTTTTACCCCAGTTACCGCCCAAACACCGTACCAGGAATGTCAATAATTCATTCAACCTTATTCTTGTTGTAGGTCGTCACCGCTAGAGACATTCTTACATAATATAGTAAGGTAACTTTGAAGCCTGTCGGTTGAGGCGTTCTTATGTAATATACTATAACCTTGAAGCCTGTCGGTTGAGGCGTTCTATGTAATATACGATAACCTTGAAGCCGGTCAGTTGAGGCGTTCTTATGTAATATACGATAACCTTGAAGCCTGTCGGTTATACGTAATATACGATAACCTTGAAGCCGGTCGGTTGAGGCGTTCTTATGTAATATACGATTGAAGGTCGTTGAGGCGTTTATGTAATATACGATAACCTTGAAGCCGGTCAGTTGAGGTGTTCTTATGTAATATACGAAAACCTTGAAGCCTGTCGGTTGAGGCATTCTTATGTAATATTCAATATCCTTGAAGCCGGTCGATTGAGGCGTTCTTACGTAATATACTATAACCTTGAAGGCGGTTGGTTGAGGCGTTCTTATGGAATATACTATAACCTTGAAGCCTGTCGGATGCGGCATTCTTATGTATATACGAAAACCTTGAAGCCTGTCGGTTGAGGTGTACACAGCCTGTACTGTCTGCTGTGAGTTTTAGGACGGATGGGTTCATTCCTGCCCTGTGATGCTAAAGTAACCTTTCAGGCGTTCTTACGTAATATACTATAACCGATACTATAACCTTGAAGCCGGTCGGTTGAGGCGTTCTTACGTAATATACCATAACCTTGAAGCCGGTCGGTTGAGGCGTTCTTACGTAATATATCCTGCAGAGTATTAAAAATAATTTTGAAAATTAGCATTTATATACACACAGCTATCCCGTCCTTCAACGGAGAATTCTCTAATTGTTGAAAGTTTTAAGCAGACCAGAAAAAGGTTTCTCATGTTGTGAAGGGGAAACCATGAAAGTTCCGTAAAACTTTAGTCAGTTACAGTACACCTACTTTAGTAATTTGTTAGCGAATTGCTATAAAAAGCTGTCCAAAATAAACGTTTGGCCAAAACTGGCATATGCAGCTGTAGCCTGAGTTTTGTACTTAGGAATACGGATAGATCAAGTAGAATAGGCAATAGCACTTAAAAATGTGCATTAAGAAGACAGAAAACACACACACAACAATCCCTCATTGAATGATAGTAGATAAAAGAGAAGGCATAACAACATATAAGATTGTTAAAGGATAAGAGAAAATAGATATGGAATATATTTTTTGTTCGTTCATCAACAAGAGGTCAGAAATGCAATTTTTAAGAAATCTTTTATGAAGTTTTTGCAATATGGTAGAATTCAAAACAGTATGTGTCACAGTCACTAGGAACTTTATAGATGCCATAAATTTCACACTTTCACTGGTACAACACAAGAAAAGCCTCATCACCACCAGCCTAACCTCTAGCACTCGACCCACTATTGCTCCCACATCCACCATATACGTTCCCACCCATCAACCCTACAACACCAATTCTATTGTATATTTTCAGTTCAAAATAAAAGTCGTTTTTCATTCTCTATTTCTTCTCAGTTTTAAGCCTTGTACAAATGTGGAGTGAAAAATATCGGGATCACATCGTTTCCAGGAGAGGGGTGACCAGCCTTTATCCATGAAGTCGGAGGGGTGACCAAGTGAAAAAAAGAAAAAGGTTGGGAACCGCTGCAATACACCAACCAGCACTTCTCCCCTCAAGTAATTTTTATTCTTACCAAACATGAAAATGTGTCAGTCCAGAAGCGTTATTTTCCTTATTCTTTGATAGTTATATATTCGTGAATTAATGTAGTATACAGTTTTTAATGTTGCACTAGTGCTTGCTGAGTTAACTAGGCTGGTGTACGTGAACTAGCTTCAGTAACTTTATATTAGAAATATCTCATAATGCTTTACACAACACACACATGACTATTCCATGAATATATATGTAGGGAATCGATGTAGAACTTTCATCTGAAGTAAAAATTAAACTTAAGAGAAGTTTCAGCTACGAGAGTGATCTGAGGACCAACAAATTTCGAGCAAAGTCGGAGTGAGCAAGACTTGGCTAAAGTGCACTGACAACGACACAATCCTGTCATCATAATTATCAGTATTATTATTAAATAATTTTACCAGGGTTACGATAATTTAATGTCGAATAATGCAGATATAAGATTTTCACAGGATATTTTAAAAGAGATTTGCAACTATAATAAATATTAATAAATACAGTATACACTGTTCGAGAGTCGTTTATGGCATTGTAAGTTAAGAACTTATGAATAGAGGAGCACTGCAGTAGACCTGCTCGTGCTAGGTAGTTCTTTCTCTAACACTGATTCTCGCTCATATCTTTGTGTAATTTTCTTTAGAGCAAATCAAGGTTTTATATTCAGTGACACTTTCTGATAGATTCACTCAACGATAAATGTTACCAGAGCAGCATCTTCCTAAATCCTTTCTAAATCAATATTTATAGAATTTGGATCCATTGTTGCAAGGTCTTGGTTAAATATCCTCAGTGGGAAAATAAACATAAATGTTTTGGCTACACATTGGGCTTTATCAAGTCACAAACAGATCGACTTCAGCAGAGAGTATATGAGTGTATATAGGGAGCCTAGAGACTTGCAAAGACTGGTGGAGAATGTTGAGGAAGTTCGATGTGAGATGGACCTGCACTGGATGTGCAAGAAGGTTGGTTGCTGTGAAGGATAACGATGTCGTTTCCTGGCAAGGGGTTCGGTATGCTGTAAAGGGCGTTGTTCTGTTTGAAATTGTTTGATATACAGACGAGTGATGATCCCAATTTCCTGCGACACTGAATGTCTTCTTTCCTGGCAAAGAGTTGCGTCTCTGCAGTTGATTAAATGGTTGTGGAAGTTTCGGTGTATTACAGAGGCATTCCTCAGATTATCTATTATGTGTGCGTATTCGTGTTCTGAAATACGTTTTCGAAGGTCTCTGAATGTCCACGAATAAGTGATTGCAATTGTTACAGAGGAATGAACCTTGCAGCGTCTGTTTGATGGTGGTGGATGTAGAGGTAGATGCTTGGAACGTGAGACTGGAAAAGATGCTGGAGATGGTTTGGAGGACTATGTATCTCCTCTCGGTGGTGTCCTGTCTGGGTAAATTGAAAGATGTAAGTACAGTGTCTCTAATGAAGTGGCGAAAATAGTGAAGTTTAGAAAATACTTGATCGATGAAAGAGCATTCTTTCTCAAGAATTCATTGGTACAGATTCTGAGGGCACGAAGAAAGAAGACTATAATTATACGACGGTTAGTTTTGGTGTCGCGGTGAGAATAGAAGTGAAGTTCATGGTGAACATTAAAATGGTATAAAATACCGACAGGTTGTTAGGTAAGACACATATGCAAAAGTTAGGTATCTTTATTTCGAAAAGTTTCGCCTACACAGTAGACTTCTTCAGTCGAATACAGAAAAGTTGATAGAAGCAGAAGAGACTTGAAGACGATGTAATCAGTCCATCACCCTTGAAGTTTTGAGGTGGTCAGTCCCTCAGTCTGGAGAAGAGTATTGTTCCATAGTCTGAAACAATATGTTTCAGGATATAGACAGGTGATAAGACACTACGGTTTCTGTATTAGTGAGACACCTTGCTCACTAGAGGCTTTCTCATTCAAATATAGAGAATAAATACTAGAGTTGTGTCAGACAAGTAGCACTGTATTGTGTCAGACAAGTAGCACTGTATTGTGTCAGACAAGTAGCACTGTATTGTGTCAGACAAGTAGCACTGTATTGTGTCAGACAAGTAGCACTGTATTGTGTCAGACATGTAGCGCTGTATTGTGTCAGACAAGTAGCGCTGTGTTGTTGTGTCTGACAAGTAGCACTGTATTGTGTCAGACAAGTAGCACTGTATTGTGTCAGACAAGTAGCACTGTATTGTGTGAGACATGTAGCACTGTGTGTTGTGTGTAGCACTGTGTTGTTGTGTCAGACAAGTAGCACTGTGTTGTTGTGTCAGACAAGTAGCACTGTGTTGTTGTGTCAGACAAGTAGCACTGTGTTGTTGTGTCAGACAAGTAGCACTGTGTTGTTGTGTCAGACAAGTAGCACTGTATTGTGTCAGACAAGTAGCACTGTGTTGTGTCAGACAAGTAGCACTGTGTTGTTGTGTCAGACAAGTAGCACTGTATTTTGTCAGACAAGTAGCACTGTATTGTGTCAGACAAGTAGCACTGTATTGTGTGAGACATGTAGCACTGTATTGTATCAGACAAGTAGCACTGCACTGTGTCAGACAAGGAGCACTGTGTTGTTGTGTCAGACAAGTAGCACTGTATTGTTGTGTCAGACAGGTAGCACTGTATTGTGTCAGACAAGTAGCTCTGTATTGTTGTGTTGTTGTGTCAGACAAGTAGCACTGTTTTGTGTCAGACAAGTAGCACTGTGTTGTTGTTTCAGACAAGTAGCACTGTGTTGTTGTGTCAGACAAGTAACGCTGTGCTGTTTTGTCAGACAAGTAGCACTGTGTTGTTGTGTCGGACAAGTAGCACTGTGTTGTTGTGTCAGACAAGTAGCACTGTGTTGTCAGACAATTAGCACTGTATTGTGTCAGACAAGTAGCACTGTGTTGTTGTGTCAGACAAGTAGCACTGTGTTGTGTCAGACAAGTAGCACTGTGTTGTGTCAGACTAGGGGCGCTGTATTGTGACAGACAAGTAGCGCTGTGTTGTGTCAGACAAGTAGCACTGTGTTGTTTTGTCAGACAAGTAGCACTGTGTTGTGTCAAACAAGTAGCACTGTGTTGTGTCAAACAAGTAGCACTGTGTTGTGTCAGACAAGTAGCACTGTGTTGTGTCAAACAAGTAGCACTGTGTTGTTGTGTCAGAGAAGTAGCACTCTGTTGTTGTGTCAGAGAAGTAGCACTGTGTTGTTGTGTCAGAGAAGTAGCACTGTGTTGTTGTGTCAGAGAAGTAGCACTCTGTTGTTGTGTCAGAGAAGTAGCACTCTGTTGTTGTGTCAGAGAAGTAGCACTGTGACAAGTAGCACTGTTGTGTCATACAAGTAGCACTTTGTTGTGTCAGACAAGTAGCACTGTATTGTGTCAGACAAGTAGCACTGTGTTGTGTCAGACAAGTAGCACTGTGTTGTGTGTCAGACAAGTAGCACTGTGTTGTGTCAGACAAGTTGTGTTGTGTCAGACAAGTAGCACTGTGTTGTGTCAGACAAGTAGCACTGTGTTGTTGTGTCAGACAAGTAGCACTGTGTTGTTGTGTCAGACAAGTAGCACTGTGTTGTTGTATAAGACAAGTAGCACTGTCAGACAAGTAGCACTGTGTTGTGTCAAACAAGTAGCACTGTGTTGTTGTGTCAGACAAGTAGCACTGTGTTGTTGTGTCAGACAAGTAGCACTGTGTTGTTGTGTCAGACAAGTAGCACTGTGTTGTTGTGTCAGACAAGTAGCACTGTGTTGTTGTGTCAGACAAGTAGCACTGTGTTGTTGTGTCGGACAAGTAGCACTGTGTTGTGTGTTGTGTCAGACAAGTAGCACTGTCAGACAAGTAGCACTGTTGTTGTGTCAGACAAGTAGCACTGTGTTGTTGTGTCAGACAAGTAGCACAAGTAGCACTGTATTGTGTGACAAGTAGCACTGTGTTGTGTCAGACAAGTAGCACTGTGTTGTTGTGTCAGACAAGTAGCACTGTGTTGTTGTGTCAGACAAGTAGCACTGTGTTGTTGTGTCAGACAAGTAGCAGTCAGACAAGTACACTGTGTTGTGTGTGTTGTTGTGTCAGACAAGTAGCACTGTGTTGTTGTGTCAGACAAGTAGCACTGTAGTTGTTGTGTCAGACAAGTAGCACTGTGTTGTTGTGTCAGACAAGTAGCACTGTGTTGTTGTGTCAGACAAGTAGCACTGTGTTGTTGTGTCAGACAAGTGTGTTGTGTCAGACAAGTAGCACTGTGTTGTTGTGTCAGACAAGTAGCACTGTGTTGTTGTGTCAGACAAGTAGCACTGTGTTGTTGTGTCAGACAAGTAGCACTGTGTCAGACAAGTTGTTGTGTCAGACAAGTAGCACTGTGTTGTTGTGTCAGACAAGTAGCACTGTGTGTTGTGTCAGACAAGTAGCACTGTCAGACAAGTTGTTGTGTCAGACAAGTAGCACTCAGACAAGTAGCACTGTGTTGTTGTTTCAGACAAGTAGCACTGTGTTGTTGTGTCAGACAAGTAGCACTGTGTTGTTGTGTCAGACAAGTAGCAAGTAGCACAAGTAGTGTGTTGTGTCAGACAAGTAGCACTGTGTTGTTGTGTCAGACAAGTAGCACTGTTGTTGTGTCAGACAAGTAGCACTGTGTTGTTGCGTCAGACAAGTAGCACTGTGTTGTTGTGTCAGACAAGTAGCACTGTATTGTTGTGTCAGACAAGTAGTACTGTGTTGTTGTGTCAGACAAGTAGCCCTTTGTTGTGTCAGACAAGTAGCACTGTGTTGTGTCAGACAAGTAGCACTGTGTTGTTGTGTCAGACAAGTAGCACTGTGTTGTTGTGTCAGACAAGTAGCACTGTGTTGTTGTGTCAGACAAGTAGCACTGTGTTGTTGTGTCACAAGTAGCACTTGTTGTGTCAGACAAGTAGCACTGTGTTGTTGTGTCAGACAAGTAGCACTGTGTTGTTGTGTCAGACAAGTAGCACTGTGTTGTGTGTCAGACAAGTAGCACTGTGTTGTTGTGTCAGACAAGTAGCACTGTGTTGTTGTGTCAGACAAGTAGTTGTTGTGTCAGACAAGTAGCACTGTGTTGTTGTGTCAGACAAGTAGCACTGTGTTGTTGTGTCAGACAAGTAGCACTGTGTTGTTGTGTCAGACAAGTAGCACTGTGTTGTTGTGTCAGACAAGTAGCACTGTGTTGTTGTGTCAGACAAGTAGCACTGTGTTGTTGTGTCAGACAAGTAGCACTGTGTTGTTGTGTCAGACAAGTAGCACTGTGTTGTGTCAGACAAGTAGCACTGCTGTGTCAGACAAGTAGCACTGTATTGTGTCAGACAAGTAGCACTGTGTTGTGTCAGACAAGTAGCACTGTGTTGTTGTGTCAGACAAGTAGCACTGTGTTGTGTCAGACAAGTAGCACTGTGTTGTTGTGTCAGACAAGTAGCACTGTGTTGTTGTGTCAGACAAGTAGCACTGTGTTGTGTCAGACAAGTAGCACAAGTGTGTTGTTGTGTCAGACAAGTAGCACTGTGTTGTTGTGTCAGACAAGTAGCACTGTGTTGTTGTGTCAGACAAGTAGCACTGTGTTGTTGTGTCAGACAAGTAGCACTGTGTTGTGTCAGACAAGTAGCACTGTGTTGTTGTGTCAGACAAGTAGCACTGTGTTGTTGTGTCAGACAAGTAGCACTGTGTTGTTGTGTCAGACAAGTAGCACTGTGTTGTTGTGTCAGAGAAGTAGCACTCTGTTGTTGTGTCAGAGAAGTAGCACTGTGTTGTTGTGTCAGACAAGTAGCACTGTGTTGTTGTGTCAGACAAGTAGCCCTGTTTTGTGTCAGACAAGTAGCACTGTGTTGTTGTGTCAGACAAGTAGCACTGTGTTGTTGTGTCAGACAAGTAGCACTTGTTGTGTCAGACAAGTAGCACTGTAGTTGTTGTGTCAGACAAGTAGCACTGTGTTGTTGTGTCAGACAAGTAGCACTGTGTTGTTGTGTCAGACAAGTAGCACTGTGTTGTTGTGTCAGACAAGTAGCACTGTGTTGTTGTGTCAGACAAGTAGCACTGTGTTGTTGTGTCAGACAAGTAGCACTGTGTTGTGTCAGACAAGTAGCACTGTGTTGTTGTGTCAGACAAGTAGCACTGTGTTGTTGTGTCAGACAAGTAGCACTGTGTTGTTGTGTCAGACAAGTAGCACTGTGTTGTTGTGTCAGACAAGTAGCACTGTGTGTTGTGTCAGACAAGTAGCACTGTGTTGTTGTGTCAGACAAGTAGCACTGTGTTGTTGTGTCAGACAAGTAGCACTGTGTTGTTGTGTCAGACAAGTAGCACTGTGTTGTTGTGTCAGACAAGTAGCACTGTGTTGTGTCAGACAAGTAGCACTGTGTTGTTGTGTCAGACAAGTAGCACTGTGTTGTTGTGTCAGACAAGTAGCACTGTGTTGTTGTGTCAGACAAGTAGCACTGTGTTGTTGTGTCAGACAAGTAGCACTGTGTTGTTGTGTCAGACAAGTAGCACTGTCAGACAAGTAGCACTGTGTTGTGTCAGACAAGTAGCACTGTGTTGTTGTGTCAGACAAGTAGCACTGTATTGTTGTGTCAGACAAGTAGCACTGTGTTGTTGAGTCAGACAAGTAGCTCTGTGTTGTGTCAAGACAAGTAGCACTGTATTGTTGTGTCAGACAAGTAGCACTGTGTTGTGTCAGACAAGTAGCACTGTGTTGTTGTGTCAGACAAGTAGCACTGTTTTGTTGTGTCAGACAAGTAGCACTGTGTTGTTGTGTCAGACAAGTAGCACTGTGTTTGTTGTGTCAGACAAGTAGCACTGTGACAAGTAGCACTGTGTTGTGTCAGACAAGTAGCACTGTGTTGTTGTGTCAGACAAGTAGCACTGTGTTGTTGTGTCAGACAAGTAGCACAAGTAGTGTTGTTGTGTCAGACAAGTAGCACTGTAGGTGTTGTTGTGTCCGACAAGTAGCACTGTGTTGTGTCAGACAAGTAGCACTGTGTTGTTGTGTCAGACAAGTAGCACTGTGTTGTTGTGTCAGACAAGTAGCACTGTGTTGTTGTGTCAGACAAGTGTTGTTGTGTCAGACAAGTAGCACTGTGTTGTTGTGTCAGACAAGTAGCACAGACAAGTAGTTGTTGTGTCAGACAAGTAGCACTGTGTTGTTGTGTCAGACAAGTAGCACTCTGTTGTTGTGTCAGACAAGTAGCACTGTGTTGTTGTGTCAGACAAGTAGCACTGTGTTGTTGTGTCAGACAAGTAGCACTGTGTTGTTGTGTCAGACAAGTAGCACTGTGTTGTTGTGTCAGACAAGTAGCACTCTGTTGTTGTGTCAGACAAGTGGCACTGTGTTGTTGTGTCAGACAAGTAGCACTGTGTGTTGTGTCTGTGTTGTGTCAGACAAGTATCACTGTGTTGTGTCAGACAATTAGCACTGTGTTGTGTCAGACAAGTAGCACTGTGTTGTTGTGTCAGACAAGTAGCACTGTGTTGTTGTGTCAGACAAGTGTGTTGTGTCAGACAAGTAGCACTGTGTTGTTGTGTCAGACAAGTAGCACTGTGTTGTTGTGTCAGACAAGTAGCACTGTGTTGTTGTGTCAGACAAGTAGCACTGTGTTGTTGTGTCAGACAAGTAGCACTGTGTTGTTGTGTCAGACAAGTAGCACTGTGTTGTTGTGTCAGACAAGTAGCACTGTGTTGTTGTGTCAGACAAGTAGCACTGTGTTGTTGTGTCAGACAAGTAGCACTGTGTTGTTGTGTCAGACAAGTAGCACTGTGTTGTTGTGTCAGACAAGTAGCACTGTGTAGCACTGTTGTGTCAGACAAGTAGTGTTGTTGTGTCAGACAAGTAGCACAAGTAGCACTGTTGTTGTGTCAGACAAGTAGCACTGTGTTGTTGTGTCAGACAAGTAGCACTGTGTTGTGTCAGACAAGTAGCACTGTGTTGTTGTGTCAGACAAGTAGCACTGTGTTGTTGTGTCAGACAAGTAGCACTGTGTTGTTGTGTCAGACAAGTAGCACTGTGTTGTTGTGTCAGACAAGTAGCACTGTGTTGTTGTGTCAGACAAGTAGCACTGTGTTGTTGTGTCAGACAAGTAGACAAGTAGCACTGTGTTGTTGTGTCAGAGAAGTAGCACTGTGTTGTTGTGTCAGACAAGTAGCACTGTGTTGTTGTGTCAGACAAGTAGCACTGTGTTGTTGTGTCAGACAAGTAGCACTCTGTTGTTGTGTCAGACAAGTAGCACTGTGTTGTTGTGTCAGAGAAGTAGCACTCTGTTGTTGTGTCAGACAAGTTTCATTCGTATGTGTTACTTAATACCCCTCAGTTTGACCGATGAGACACATGCCCAATGTGCAGCATCTGGGCAAGTCTGTTATGAAAATGGTTCTTGGGCTTCATCAGTCTAATATGAAGATGAACGGATGAAGAATGAGAGTTTGAAGTAATCAATCCCTCAACCTGGAGATGATGTGTTCAGTCCGTCAGTCTGGATTGGTGGAGTGAACACATCACCTTAAGACTGAGGGACTGATTACCTAAGCCTTTCTCATGTTCATCTTCCTATGTACTGGACGGATGAATCCACTGGCAGGAGAACCTTTCTGAAGTAAAAATACCTAAACGTTGAAAAAAAAAAGTAATTTTTATCAACTTGTCTGTTATTTAATTAAACTATTTATATAAAAATATGCAATAAATGGCTTAGTAATTTTATTAATAAGACATATCACGAACTAACGACTTTTTTTCCAGTAAATTCCGAAGCCGGTGTAAGAATTAGACAGGTAATTTTAAAGAGTTAGTCTGTCAGCCTTGATAGGTGTTAGGACACATGTGCAACTAATGTGACATTAGTTGCACATATTTGCTTTTAACACTGTCGGTAATTCAACCTGGATAGAAGTTCATTCCCTTAGCCTTAATAAATCAGATTTATCAAAGCTAAGGGACTGACCACCTCTAAAGACAGACTGACTGAACTCTACAACATGACAGTTCCACTTCTACAGTCTCCAGTATTTATTCGCATAATTCAACCGAGAAAGCAATTGGATAGCGAAAATTCTTACCAAAAATTTTTTCAGGTGTTGCACATGTGTCTTATATATCAAGTGTAAGTACTGAATACCACTGTGTATTATTATTATAATCAAGGGGAAGCGCTAAACCCGGAGGATTATACAGCGCCTGGGGGGGGGATGTGGAAGGCATTCAGGCTTAATTCGGGGAACTGGAGCACAGATCCAATTCCCTAAATCAAGAGCTCCTCACCAACATCAAGGAACCTTCCTTGAGGAGATACCACTGTGTAATTAAATGTATTTCGATCGCTGCGTGATCCAGGAATGGTGTCCATGTATTTCATAACCCTAGCCCCCGGTGCCTCTTTGAAAGCGAATGGAATAGTGCAGAGTGCGGCATAAGTTGATAACGCAGCTAAATATTAGAGTTAAAAGGAATCAGCAGAAGCACTGACACTACCCTGGAGTTTTAGGACCCACTCACCATGGATTCAACTCCACCCATTCCATGGTTTTGAAGCACTGACAAGTCACCTTATATAAACTAATATCCAAATGTGTTCTATAAGGAAAATGATGAATTTGGACATACATAGCGCAGATTAAATCAAAATATTTCACAGAGACCAAAAGAAACCAATTTCCTAAAACACACAAGCACGTTAAGCTTGAAGCAGCTCTGACATATTTTCAACTCGCATTGAATGGTCGAAGGTAACCAGATGCGACGCTCAGAAATTATCGCGGGTTCAAACCCCACCTGTGGTATGGATTACAATCGTGTCTATACGATTTCGTGAGTCATGTTGACGGCTTTGAAGAGACTTGAGCTAGAGTTGTCACGGCCATGCTAGCGGGAGATTCGTCTGTAAAAACTTGCATTTGTGGTCACAGTGGTGCCTATGCTAACCTTCCTATGGTGTAGAAATATACCTAGTTGGATGAATCTTAGTGTGGCTAGCTGGGCCAGTGGCTAACGCGACGATCTGGAGTTTTGAGACTCTCCGACCGCGGGTTCCATCCCCACCCGTGGTATGGTTTGTTTGCAATCGTGTCATTACGATTTCTTGAGTCTTACCCAAGTCGGACTGAAACGCCCTCATAAATTTCTTTCTCCTAAGTGCGGGTTATAAGTGTAAGTTTGTAAGAAAGTTTTATGTGAGATTAGTGTAACATATTTTTTTTTTAAATAGTCTTGAGAGGACACAAATTAATATTCGCCTAAAAGTAAATTAATGAATAAAAGTTAAACACAAACTGACAACCAGATTACCTAACACTCAGACTGATGACCTGCCTACTTGAAAACCTTATAATCCGACACCCTGACAAACTGTCAGATACCGTAATAAGCCGACAGACACACGGTCTGACAAATAGAATACGTGACAAGACAACATTCCTTATAACCACATCACTTGACAACAAGACAGCCTGAGAAGACAACATTATAACTGGTCAACCTCATACCCGGACAACCTCACAACAAGACGACTCCTGATCCAGGCGACGTAACAACCAGACGCCTGAAGCAGATGTCATCACAAGTAAACCCCTTCACAATCAGACTACTTCAAAATAGACAACCACAAAGCCAGACGACCATAAAATGTAAAAACAAGCGACCAGACAGGCGGAAAACTAGACAGCTAAAAATCTCGCTAGCCTGTTTCATAGGAGTCTTAACAACAGTTGAGTTTTATAAACACCGAGCCTATCACGGCCTTAATGGTTGCCGCCTTGTAGGAAATTATAGGTTTCCGATAATCATTTAAAAGTGATCTTCATGAGATCATCACAATGGTATGGCGGAGGTGTGGCTGAGGACAGAGAAACTTTACGACGACAATTCTTCAGCAGATGCGGCCGAGAATAAAGCCACTTTAAGAGGACAACTCAGAGTGACAAAGGACCAAAACACTGTAGGAGGATAAAACCTCACCAATTATGGTGTGAGGGAGGACCGAGACAAATTACAATATCAATTCTTTGGCAAGTGTGATAGAGTTGTGACCGAGAACTGAACCGCTTTACGAGAACAATTTATCTCCATATGTTTCAGAGGTGTGACCGACAGTTGCGACACATTGCTTCTCACCAAGTGTAAGGGAGATGTGACCGATGATTGAGAACCTTTACGAGGTCAATTATTCAGTAAATGCCTGAAAACATTGTCACAAATCCTAAATAGGTCAACAGCTGTTACACACCAATCGTTTACCTAACTAGGCACATTTGATAACATTTTAATTTTCAACACTAAGTGGCATTGTGTTTAAGATTTTGTTTATTATTAGCGCAATATCTAAATATGTGATGGACAATGAACAAGTAAAATACCTTCAGGGGAATACAGAAGTTCTTTTGATGTTGGTCCCTGATACCACGTTCACTCTGTCAGTGATGTTCCCAGACCTTGTCAGTTAATCAGTTACTGTTGGTCTAATATACTATAATTGTTTCATCAGTCAGTGTTGTTCCAAGACACAATAGTCACTCCATTAGTTAGTATTAGTCCCAGAGACAAAAGCTACTTCATCACTTTGTATTGTTTCCGGATGCCATAATCATAGCTGCAGTAAGTGTGCGCTGAAGCGCTGAAGACAGGTAAGTGTACGCTGAAGACCGGTAAGTGTACGCTGAAGACCGGTAAGTGTACGCTGAAGACCGGTAAGTGTACGCTGAAGACCGGTAAGTGTACGCTGAAGACCGGTAAGTGTACGCTGAAGACCGGTAAGTGTACGCTGAAGACCGGTAAGTGTACGCTGAAGACCGGTAAGTGTACGCTGAAGACCGGTAAGTGTACGCTGAAGACCGGTAAGTGTACGCTGAAGACCGGTAAGTGTACGCTGAAGACAGGTAAGTGTACGCTGAAGACCGGTAAGTGTACGCTGAAGACAGGTAAGTGTACGCTGAAGACAGGTAAGTGTACGCAGAAGACAGGTCTGCGCTGAAGACATGTAAGCACTGATCTGGACATTAACAAACATTTTCCACTGCTGGCTTTTTTAGTCACAAAACAATAGCTAAAACAATCAGTGCATATGGTGCAAGAAGTGGCTATATGTAAAATGTGACTTAATATGAAAAAGATACATTATTCTCTGGTGAATCTTTGAATTATCTGTTGGTTGCGTCACTGTTGAACTGCAATTATTTGGCCAATTATTTGGATATACTAGAGCCGCCTGACCTCTATGACATTGTATTGTTGTTAGCAATCATTACTGTTTCTAAAGAGTTGAGTTTATGTAAATTTTGCGAATTATCAGCTTGGATTCGTTAAATTTAACGTGTCCCTGTTATATTCCATATTTCCCATCGGCATTTTTTGGTTGTCATGACTGGTGGAGCTTTTTGCAAATGATATGGCCAAGTTCTAGTATTTTTTATGATTCACCTACATACTTCTTGTAGGAATCTCCGTAAGATATAATATAAACGCCAACATTAGTAGTGGAATGACCTGCATGTCTGCACTGATTTTCCATTTCGTCTTTGACGGAGGTTGAAGCCTTGGTGGCAACTTTTATTTAACTATCCGTCAATAGCAATGATGTATTTGAATTCACACACAACGATAGATAACTTTGTTATGGTAACGATTCGTTCTACAAGAGGCTTCCGTAGTCCAATACAAAGACATATAAGCAGGGAAATATATAGTAGAGGGGAAAACAGTTCTTGTGTAGACGTCGGTGAATTAAAGGATTAATGACATCACCTTACAGCAGTGTACTGACAGCCTCAAATAAATTAAGATAAAACTCTGGAGATTTTGAAGTTCACCGCTCGTATCTATCCTTTGAAATTGATTTCTTTGCTACTATACATTTTCCAGATTTATGTCTTTGTACAGGATTAAAAAAGCCACTAGTGGGAAAAAAAAGATGCCATAATAGTTATCTCATGTTGCATAAGAGTCTATTGCATTTAATGTGCAAGTGACTGTTGCATCAATTACATTTACAAACCGGTACCGTAAGTGTTTATTGCTATTGCAATCCACATGCACTCATGACTCTCAGAGTACAGTCGATCAGGCCATGTTTCCACCTAACCACCCGCCTCCAGGACTTAAGTACAGCTGACTGGATTCCCGTAATCTCTTCAATGTTATTTTGCTCACACTAACATCCCGGCAGATAATTAAAAATCACTTGCCTCTGCTCATCCCTGTCTAGCACGCTCACCCTAGATTGCTGGATGTCCAAGCCCCCAGCAGTCGAAACCTCCGTTACCCTCTCCTTATAACCATTCATGGGACGACTCCTAGTCCACTTTCACTTCTCCCTAGATTTGTTTTGCTTTCTTAGTCGTCCAATTTTCCGCCTGCATTATATGAATTAAATGTCAGAAAAATATTCGAGTTGATGTTAATACTAGAATGACAAAGTTGCTTTTAGTATTCTGGCTAATCAAAATGGATTTGCTGAATTATATTATGATCTTTAAATTGAATAATATTGCGATATATGCATACAAGAATAAATTGATGTTACTAGACAACAATGAATAATTCATGACTAACAGCTCGCTACGGAGGGATACTGAATATCACTTAGCACATGTCGACGGTAAACGATTTTGGTCTAATCCAAAGATATAATAATTTAATTTTTCAAGGGCATAAAGACCTTGAAACTGGTGGAGTTGGGATTACAATAAAAGCATACTCAAAAATTTACACACATTAGTAAAAGTATGAAGTTCATTTTTCTTCCAAATATACAAATTTTACCGCATTTCTCTCTTTCCATCCTATCGGTAGTAAAAAATATTAAAAATGAGAAATAATTTAAAGCCACTTGCTCAGACACATGTAATTGATGTTACATTCTGCTTAAAGCAGAAAACACCAGTGAATGGTAGATAATTATATTCAGTAATATATATTTACCAAAATCATCTAGGTGAGGATCGCAGACCGAGCCGCGGGGGCGTTGACCCCCGAAATCCTCTCCAGGTAAACCCGTCACACTGGGCAATAATGTTCACATGTTAACTTGTACAAATAGAGAATACTCGCAATGTTAAAATCAAAGACTAGGAATCAACAGTTGGCAACACTATGTATGATGATCTAGAACTGACTGTATATAAGGATTTATTGGAACACCTATGATAATTTAATGGAGAATACATTTGAAAATATAAAAAAAAATCTGATTGAAGAAGACATTTCAAATATTACTTTTAACATCCATTTTAAAATGATAAACATTGCATCACAATGTTGAAATATTATTTATTATTGTTGTAATGAATTCACAAGAGAATATGACACTGATAAAGATTGTAAAATGTTTATGGGCATAAAATTTCAGAAAGATTTCGTGTAAACCATACCACGGGCTGGGTTAGAACCCGCGATCAGAGAGTCATAAAACTCCAGACCGACGCGTTAGCCACTGGGCCAGCTAGCCACAATAAGATTCATTTAACTATGGTATACACCATAGGAAGGTTAGCACAGGCGCCGCTCTGACCACAAATGCTAGCTGGACCAGTTACTAGCGCATCGGTCTGAAATCTTATGACTCTTTGATCGCGGATTCTACCCCCACCCGTAGTATGGTTTGTTTGCGATCGTATCATTACGATTTCGTGAGTCAGATTTCCTATGCTTCAGCGTAATAAATCGATTACATCGAAAGTGAATTATTTAACAGTGAAACAAAGTTTTCACGGGTCAGAAATGCTCAAAAGCAACGATAATCTGTATAACAGTAGAAAATAGTTTTTAAAAAAGTATATACTTAAAATTACTAAGGCAGATCCTTAGTGGGTTATATAGCTGCAAAAGAAATTAAATGCTTTTCCCGCCTAGCCATTGGTCCCAGTATACCTAAAAACAACATCTTAATTATACAGTAGATAGGCAAAAGATTTAAATGTATTTATTGTTAAAGACAAAGTATCCTGAAGAAAACGGGATTTATGTTTCTGTAGCCTCACCCTAAGTAGAGTGAGAAATAGACCTTACCTTATAATATGTCTTTTGACACACACACACACACACACACACACACACACACACACACACACACACACACACACACACACACACACACACACACACACACACACACAAAAGGTGTGGAAGACAGCAAATGTAAGGCCAATTTTTAAGAAAGGAGAGACAGCATTAAAGTACAGCCAAGTGTCACTGACATGTATAGGGTGCAAAGTTATGGAAAAGATTATAAGAGTGGTAGAGCACCTAGGTTCACACATGACAACAAAGACGGCTTCAGGGATGGAACATCCTGTCACAAACCAACTGGAGTTCTACTACTGTATGAAGGATGTGACACAGTACCGCGCAAGAGACTATTACAAAAGTTTGAGGAGAAGACAGGAATAACAGAAAAAGTTCTACAGTGGATGAAGGCGTTCCTGACAGGAAGGAAACAACGAGTGAAGGTCCGTGACGAGGTGTTGGAATGGGTGGGGGTGAGGAGTGAGGTTCCTCAAGGATCAGTAGTAGGGCTAGTGCTGTTTCTTGCATACGTGAATGATGTGACAGAAGGGATAATGTCAGAGGTATCTCTGTTCCCAAACGTGAGACTTATGAGGAGAATTTAAGCGGTCGAAGACCAAAAAAAGCAACACATATACCATGACAGTCTATAAGCCTGGTTTGCCAAATTACTGCTAGAATTTAACCCCCACCAAGTGTAAAGTTATGAAGCTTGGGGAAGGATAAAGAATACCACAGACGGAGTACAGGCTAGGGAGGCAAAGGCTGCAAACCCCCTTTGGGTGAATTTAACTCCGATCATATTTCATGAAACGCACATCAACCAAACAACTGCTGCAGCAAGTGTAAGAATAGCTTTTCAACATTTAAGTAATAAATCCTTCATGACACTGTACACAGTGTAGTGAATTTAGTGCAGAGATTTAATAGTTCATGTGTGTGTGTGAGTTTTCATCTAAGCTGCCTTCTGGGGTGATCTCTGCTAGAATATTTGTTACACTCCTACATTTTAGGTGTCTCAAGTTGAAATCCCTCAGTAGCAAGATGTTTGAGGTAGGAGTTGGGAAATTTTCTAGACAGTGGTCAATTTTCAAATGTTGCTCCTGGAATTACTGAGAAGTTGCATAAAGAGGTTTGTATTGGTTATCGATCTTTACTGCCAAAATTTCAAGTACATCATTTGAGGTGCTTAGTGATTCTGAGCAAATGAGAGAGACTGTGACATGCAGACCAACCTTCCCTTGTTGCCTGTTTACTCTGTTGCATCTGAATAGGTTATAACCTGGGATCCGTATTCGTTATCAAAATGATCCTTTATGTGGGTCTCTGCGAAAGCCACATACACTGCATTTGAATCTGTGAGCAGACCCTTGATTTAAGTTAATTTGTTGATGGCTTTAGACCCTGTATGTTTGCAAAGATGAATGTCGTTATACTGATGGAATTTAGCGGGGCTTTGTTTGATGGCATTAATATCTGAGTGGAGTAGCAGTCATTAGAATCCACTCCAGAAGCGTTTGCGCTTGCTGTAGGATTTCTGTCATGTCTTACCAGGCATGTCTTACCAGGAGCCACAACCTCTGGAGAGGTTTTGGCCTGACAGTATATGATGTAGCATTGTCTTTCATGGACTGACGAGTGACACATTTCGGGGTGAAATAAATTACAGGATGAAGAATTGCACACTCCTGTTTTCATGTAGTTGCGGCATTTTTTAGAATAGTCAAAAGTGCATGTCCCATCTGTTTTTCCAGATATACCATACCAGCAGATACCCAAGACATAGAATAAGCATAGATTGAATTTTTGTTTGCCAGGATTTTATGTGGCTGCATTCCCTACTAGTGCATTTTTTTCTGTCTCGCTACTGTGTACAGCTCCAGTACATCATCCCTGTTTGTTCCATCTTCAGCAGTATTGCTCCTTTGTACCTCTGAAAAATGGATAACGTTGTCTTTACCTGTTTCATCACCAGGGCCTCTGTCTCCACTTGGTGCACCGTCCTCCAGGACAAAACCAACCCCATCTGGTGCACTGTTCTCCAAGACAGTCCCCTCCAACCCACCTATTTCATTTTCTCCTCTGTTATACAAGGCTGTCATGTTTTCTAAGAAGGAATTTTTTTAGTGTATTTCGCTTGGGCAGACCCAAAGACATTTTCCTGTATTTTATATCAATAGTGGTTGCTGGTTTAAGGTTCCTGCATGACCCATGGGTTTGTTTACCACAGAGATTGCATGCAATCCAAGTGCTACTTCGTATGTTACTTGTTCTGCAGACTACACAGATTTACATAATGGTGGTCATTCAAAATTCCTGGCACAGTTGCCAAATCTCCTAGCTAGCTAGTGTAAAGGACCACTTAAAGTATTTATTTTCAGTGCTTGAACAGTTCTTTTGCGTAGGCTGGCTAGGCTACCTGGAGTTTACCTGGAGAGAGTTCCGGGGGTCAACGCCCCCGCGGCCCGGTCTGTGACCAGGCCTCCAGGTGGATCAGAGTCTGATCAACCAAGCTGTTACTGCTGGCTGCACGCAATCCAACGTACGAGCCACAGCCCGGCTGGTCTGGTACCGACTTTAGGTGCTTGTCCAGTGCCAGCTTGAAGACTGCCAGGGGTCTATTGGTAATCCCCCTTATGTATGCTGTGAGGCAGTTGAGCAGTCTCGGGTCCCTGACACTTATTGTATTATCTCTTAACGTGCTAGTGACACCCCAGCTTTTCACTGGAGGGATGTTGCATCGTCTTCCAAGTCTTTTGCTTTCGTTGTGAGTGATTTTCGTGTGCAAGTTCGGTACTAGTCCCTCTAGGATTTTCCAGGTGTATATAATCATGTATCTCTCCCGCCTGCGTTCCAGGGAATACAGGTTCAGGAACTTCAAGCACTCTCAGTGATTGAGGTTTTTTATCTCCGTTATGCATGCCGTGAAGGTTCTCTGTAACTTTTCAAGGTCAGCTTACTATAAAAAATACTTTTTTTTATATGTTTGTAAATATACTGTAGTTTGATATATATGTATTTTATGTTGGGTAGGCTGGCTAGATATGCATTCTGATGCTGCATACTCCAATAAGGGCCTGACGTACATGGTGTACAGAGTCTTGAACAATTACTTACTGAAGTGTCGGAACACTATTCTTAGGATTGGTAGGCGCCTATTAGCAGCAGTAGTTGATTGGTTGATGTACGCATCATGAAATATGCTCGGTATTATGCTCACGACAAGATCCTTTTCCTTTAGTGAGGTTTGCAGTCTGTACTCTGTGGTCTTCCTCACCCTTCCCCAATCTTCATGGCTTTACACCTGGTGTAGTTAAATTCCAGAAGCAAGTTCTAGGATTGCAGCCTCTCCGGATCCCTTTGTAGTTCTGCCTGATCCTCATCTGACTGAATTCTCCTCATTAGCATCACATCATCTGCAAATAGGGACACTTCTGAATCTATCCCTCCTGTCATGTCATTCACATATACCAGAAACAGCACTGGTCCTAGGACTGACACCTGTGGAATCCAGCTGGTCACATGCGACCACTCTAACATCTCATTACGTACGACTCGTTGTAACCTTCCTGTTAGGTATCCTCTAATCAATTGCAGTACCTTTGCTGTTATACCTGAGTGATCCTCTAATTTTTGCTCTATTCTCTTGTGTGGAGCTGTGTCGAAAGCCTTTTTTAAGTCCAAAAAAATGCAATTTACTCACCCTTCTCTCTCTCTTGTCATACATCTGTCAGCTTGTCGTAAACCTCCAGGAGGTCTGCGACACAGGAATTCTTTTCCCTGAAACTGAGCTGGTTGTCATGTACATTCTCGTTTCTTTCTAGGCGCTCCACCATTCTTCTGAATCTTCTTCATGACTTTCCATACTATATATATCAGTGACACGGGTCTGAAATTTAGTGCTGTGTCTCTATCTCCTTTCTTAAAATTTGGGACTACATTTGCTGTCTTCCACACCTCAAGTAGTCGGCCTGTTTCGATACATATGTTGAAGATTTTTGTTAGTGGCACACACAGTGCCTCTGCTCCCTCTCTCAGGACCCACAGAGAGATGTTGTATGATCCCACTTCCTTTGAGGTATCTAGTTCACTTAGCTGCCTTTTCACCTCCTCAGGAGTGTGTATTGTGTCCAGCACTTGCTGGTGTACCCCATTGTTCAGGGAATCTGGAGTTCTGTCTCCACTGAAAATAATTCCTTAAATCTCATGCTGAGCTATTCACATAAGTCTTGGTCGTTTCTTGTCAACTCTCCTCCTTTCTTCCTCAGCCTGATTACCTGGTATTTGTTTTCCTCCTGATGTGGCTGTACAACAACTTCGGGCCAGATTTGGTTTTCAATGCTATGTCATTTTTGTATTCCACTGGGCCTCCCTCCTTATCTGTGCATATTCGTTTCAGGCTCTTCAACTCATCTCCTTATTTTCCTGGGTCCTTTGTCTTCCATAATTTTTCCATTCTCTAGTGACTTAATTTTGGCTTCTCTACACCAAGGGCTCGTTCTGGTCTTCCCATTATTTCTGTTGCCCTTGGAAATGAGCCTATCCTCTGCCTCTTTGCATTTTGTTGTCACATATTCCATCATTTCATTTACTGATTTTCCCACCAGTTCTCTTTCCTAATAAACCTCATGTAAGAAATTCCTCATGCCTGTGTAGTCCCATGTTTTATAGTTTAGCTTCTCCTATCCTACTCTTCCTGCTTCCCTCTTCACTTTTAACTCGACAACGTATTTGAAGCTCAGGACCACGTGAACACTAGCTCCAAGGGGCCTTTCAAATGTGATGTCCTCAATGTCTTCACTACTCAAGATGAATATGAGGTCCAGTCTTGCTATTCATCCTCTCCTCTTTGTTTGATAGCATCCCTAATATGTTGATGCATGAAGTTTTCCAGTACCACCTCGATTATTTTGGCTTTCCACGTTTCGAGTCCCCATAAGGCTTCAGGTTTTTCCAGTCAATCTCCCTGTGATTGAAATCATGCATAGCTAGTAACTTCGACCTATGTAAGCCCTTCTGACCAACTCAGCTAGTGTGTCCACCATTGCACTGCTGCTCTTTTCATATTCTTCTCTTGGTCTCCTCCTGTTCTGTGGTGGGTTGTACATAACTGCATTTACCGCCTTAGGGTCCCTAGACTGAATTGTTCCTACTAAGTAGTTCCTTTCGCCAATTCTGTCCATTCCTTCCGTTTCAACAAAATCCCAACCAGTTTTTGATGAGCAATGGAACTCCTCCTCCCCCTCTGCTTTCTTTATCTGTCCTCAGGATCTGATATCTGGATGGAAAGATTGCATTTGTAATCATCGCAGTAAGTTTCGTTTTTGAGAGTGCTATGATGTCTGGGTACGTCTCCCTGATTCTTTCATGCCACTACTCACATTTGTTATTCTGTTAATGTGTACCAAGCCTTCAACTTCTTTTCTAATGCTGTGGTCTTGCGGGTACAATGGGGTTGGGGAAGTGGGAGACCTGGCATGGTACTATAGGGAGTTACTTTAAAGGTGGAGTTTGTGATGGGGGTTGGGGGCTGTGGGTATGGCATGTGGGTTTTGCGTTAGCTTGCTTGATTGTAGTGGGGTTGTCAGGGTTAGGGGCCTTCTATAGGTGGTTGTGAAGGAGGATGTATTTGTTTTTCCTCCCGAGTCTGGGTTCTCCTGCCAGTCTACATCCTTGCCTCTCTTTGTACCCTCTCTTTCAGTTTCTTCTCACATTCTGTTGCAGTCAAGGTACACCTGCCAGAACGTCGACATGTCCCTTAGTCGTGCTCTCTCATGCAGGATTCTGTTTCATGCAGTTTCTGACTTGAAAATCACTTTGACTGGCCAGTTTCTTCCCCTTGCTAACTCTCTATTCTCAGAAAATTTGTGAGCTGGAACATGTCATCCCCTCGTGTTGCTTTCATGATACTTTCAATCACTTTTTTCTTCCCTGTCATCTTGCTTCGTAGGTTTCCCCTTCGATTTCCTTAAGCCCATGAACGAAGACTGACCCCTCCATTTCATCCTCCTACTTCATTTTCCTTTGCCTTACCTGATTTAATTTAATTGCCTGCACTGCAGCTTTCCTTCCTTCAAACCCCTCTCTACCTGGTGTCACAGTACCCAATATCCTGTCATTTTCCTTCCTTGGTTTTTCATGGGAACTACTGTTGTCTGTTAGAGCCTCTGTATATAGCTTAGCTCTTATGTTTCCATCAGTCCCCTCGTTTGTTACCGGTGTCCTCATCTTTTCCTGGGCTCCCTGGTGGTCTGATAGGGCCTCCGAGTATGTCTTAACTCCATTGTTTCCTTCAGCCCCCTCAGCTGTTGCTAGTGTATTCCTTGATTTTTCCCGGGCAACACGGTGGACTAATAGGGTCTCTATGTACAGCTTAACTCGTTTTTCTTCAGACCCCTCGTTTGTTACTGATGTAGTAGTTCCTGATGTCAGGCCTGTGCTGCTCTTTGGTTCTTTCTATTGTTTCAGCTTTTTCAATTCCTCCTCTAAGCTCTGTATCCTACCCTCTGTTGCTGTGGCTTGCAGTTCCCATTTCCTGCTCTCTGCAGCCATCCTCTTCTCCATTTTTTTTATTAAGCTCTTCTAGCTTCTTTTCCCACTCTCGTTCCCTTCTCATGAGCTCTGCTACCCAGTTGTCCTTCCCAGAGTCATACTCCACTCCCCTGGTTTTCTGTCATGCTCTCAGGCAACCCATTTTTTTAAGTTACCACAGAACGTAAAACGTACGTATTTTAGCGTGGTCGATTGTAGTGTGTGCTTGCGTGTGTGTTAATGGGTAGTTGTGTGTGTATATGTGTATGTGTTTGTGTGTACTCACCTATTTGTGTGTGTGTGTGTGTGTGTGTGTGTGTGTGTGTGTGTGTGTGTGTGTGTGTGTGTGTGTGTGTGTGTGTGTGTGTGTGTGCGCGCGCGCAGTACATGGAAAGCAAAATTTTGTCTGACCTTTGACATGCGTCTTATTATTTCCACGTTTGAGTCAATGGATTTTGGAAAACTAAATATTGGATATGTGTTCCAAGATACGAATTAAATTCTTTGGGATGGTCTGCTGTGTCATTTTCGATTACATTTTGGGCAGCATGGCCTTGGATTATGAGAGGGTGACTTTGCGGAGGTAGGTACAATTGGACATCAAAGGAAGCTCGTGTCCTTTGATACGCTCGAAGTATCTTGTCATCACGAGGATAATACCCAACGGCCTTTACAATGAAAGATCTGTCTGGCTTGTATTTTTCTCCTTGTTTCACCTCACATGTTCTGATGTTCTGTCAGAACTACTGCAATACATTTGTTCATTTTTTTTTCCACTTCACCCTTTCGCTTTTCCACTCTTTACGTCGGTTCTTTCTGCTCTGTTTCTCCTACCTTCCCTCCTATCTTCCTCAAAGACAAGTTTTGTTTGCTTCTCTCGATACTGGAACTATAATAACCCTTAGCAAGTGAGCTTCCACAAGGGAACGAATCTTCAGTACAGAGCAGGAATAAGACTGCGACAAACACAGTCTTCAATGAATATTCAATTTCTTTATTAACGTATCGGATGTTTCCTCACCAATCACCAGAATATGAAGTATATTACAATAAAAGTATAGCACCAATTAGAGAAAAAATATCTACATCAGGAGTTGAGTAACAAAACTGTGATAGTTCACTTAATATGATTTACAACAAACTTATATTACAGTGTCTAAGTATTCAAAAAATATTTTTGAAAATTATACTAGAAATTTCAAAATCAAATTAATAATTTAGGAAGAAAAACCCAACATCAAACGCTATACAAGCAACACAAAACGAAAGTATATAGGTAAAATCCTAATTAAAAGTTAAATATAGCACAGAATGATAATGAACATATACTCACATAGCTTCCAGCATTTTAAATGAGACTAAGAATAATTATTTAAAGATTTTGGAACCTTATTAAATATTTTAATGAATAATCAGACAATGTTATGTAAATTCTTTAGTACTTTAAACCAAAATTAATTATATAAACTAACAAAATTTCTACTAAATAACAAAAAAGGCACAATACAGTGTGACTTTGTCAATGGTCCAAGTCGGACCGAAACGTCGTGCGAATTATTTGTGTAAAATTTCTACCAAAATGTATTTAATAAGTATATTAATATTACTATGACTAAAAAATATTATACACATTCTATACAGTGAAGAGTTTAATTGGTTTTCTTAGTTACGAAGTTCTGGTTGCTAGGAATCTTCACATAAAGACACAAATAACCCGCACAGGGGAGACAGCAGTTTACGACGATGTTTCGGCCCAAAACGTCGTAGGATGCCTATATATACTTGCTCCCTCACTCTTTTCTGTTTGCGTAAATAGTCCAAATCGGACCGAAATCTTGTAAATTCTCTCTTCTATGTGCGGGTTATTCGTGTACTGAGCATGCGTTGCAGTGTTTCTCTATTTTCATAATGTGTGTTGTCTCTAAGATATATATAATTGTGAAAATAATTTATTTTTTTCCGTTATCAATGATGCGATGTGTATTCGCATACATAATCTTCACGTTATTTTATTAAGACCTTTTGTTGTAGCACTAATAGCATATGCTATACCACTAATAGTTGTGAACGCAATATAAAAATAACTCAGCAAAATGAATAACGCAAGTAACTTTATTGGATAACGTTCAGCTGAAGTGTGAGTTTAATCAAATCTGACAGAAACACACAACTGGAACTGAGAAGTGTATTAAGAGTATTGTGATGACAGATGGCGCGAGCAGTCAATTCCTAACACGAGGTGTCGGTACGTCCGTTCAGAGACAGATGTACACGAGGCTGCGTGATGCTGAAAGCTCGTCTTTCGACACTAAACGAACAGCACCGTAATAGGCTGTTGAGCAACAGTCAGCTAGTTTATCACCTTAGATGCAGCAGACAGCCAGTGCTACGCAAGCCATTACCTCGAACCTTTTTCATAAAGCAGCCAGCTAATACTTCGGAGAGTTCTTGTAATACCAAGAAAATCACTCACATGACAACCTTTCATATTCACCTAATTCGACTTTTAAGTTTAGTGTGTAATAATTTATCGGAGATAATATAACATATTTCATTCGATAATCTAGGTGTATAGTAAAGAACTCCAGTAAATAAATGTGGTAAAAGATACGTTAAGTGAGCTTCTACACATCAAGACGGGCAGCCAACAGAAACTACACTCTGTACCCTTCTCCAGAACACGTCATCTGGGATCAGTTATTACTAGGATCACTCGAGTCTGGAACATATTCGTACATCATAATGACATCAACGAAATAAAGTCAGTAGACCAAATGACATCTCTGGCCCACAGATGGCTCCATCTTCATCCTGTTTACTGTTGGTGTCTCAAAAATAAAAAGGCCTTTATTAAATGAGATGGTGTAGGAAACAGTTCTTAGCTTGTAAATAAAGTTAGGAACCATAACTTAATCTTGTAAAAACCATGTGAAAATAAAATAAATAACTGTGGGAGAGAGACAGAGACCGATAGAGAGACCGAGAGAGAGACCGAGAGAGAGAGACCGAGAGAGAGAGACCGAGAGAGAGAGACCGAGAGAGAGAGACCGAGAGAGACCGAGGGAGAGAGACCGAGGGAGAGAGACCGAGAGAGACCGAGAGAGACCGAGAGAGAGAGACCGAGAGAGAGAGACCGAGAGAGAGAGACCGAGAGAGAGAGACCGAGAGAGAGAGACCGAGAGAGAGGGACCGAGAGAGAGACCGAGAGAGAGACCGAGAGAGAGAGAGACCGAGAGAGACCACAAGCTGACCACATCATGAGGAGCTAGTCTATCAGCATCCTGTCGGCCAACATTAGAGGTTTCATTACTAATGCTGGAGAGCTCACACATAGTTTTGTGAATATTCGACGTCCCGACATGATAGCTGTTGTTGAAACATTTTTGGACGACAGGACGCCAGAAAATTTTGCAAGAATTGCTGGCTACACCTCATGGATGAGAAGAGACAGGCAAGGGCAAGGAGGAGGTGTTGCTGTGTGCTTCTCTAAAAGTGTTCATGGCCAGCACATTGATGTTGCCAACCCTACTCATCTTGAAATGATGTTCTTCAAGCTCTGCATAAACACTGGTATCTCTGTACTAGCATGTGCAATGTACAGACCTCAGTGGCAACATGCAGACCCCATCAACTTCCTAATGGAAAATATGGACTCCCTTCTGCTACAACACAACTGTCAACATATCATAATTGTTGGTGACCTCAACCAACACCTTATACAGAGGGACTTTGATGACCTTCTTGCAGTATTTGACATGAGAAACTTTAATTTCCCTACTCACATCTCTGGCTCCTCCCTTGACCCAGTAGTGAGTGATCTGGCAGAAGGTATAGTCACTTGTCAACCCCTCGGTTACGTTGGATCATCTGACCACAAGGCCGTTTTTACAACACTTAAGATCCCAACAGAACGAGGCGAGGAGTCCTCACGCACAACCTGGCTATGGGAAAGAGGCAACTGGCCAGCCCTTTGCTCTGAGCTCGCCACCACCGATTGGAATGCTCTTCTCCAAGGGGATGTTGGAAACCAAGTGAAAGCCTTCACTGGACACATCCTTAATCTACAACAAGAACACATGCCTCACCGGCAATATGTGACGAAGCCTACAGATCAGCCTTGGTTTGGCTTTCGTTGTAGAGAGGCTGCTACTGCTAAGTACAAAGCATGGCGAATGTATAAGAGACATCCTGGCACCTATAACAGGAACTTGCACAGGCAAGCCTGTAGGCATATGGGTGGCGTTCAAAAGTGGGCCATTGCTAAATGGGAGGTGGACACAAAAAGAAAGCTAGCATCAGGTAGGGTAGGCTTCAAAACCTGGTGGTCCTTGGTCAAGGACAGACAGGGTTATCTGCCTGATGAACTCATTCCACCTCTAAATCGACAGGATGGGACCACTTCTACTAGTAGTCAAGAGAAGGCGGACCTCTTTGCCGAACACTTTGCTACCAAAATGCATGTTCCTGATCCAACAAGGGACCCTCCTTGGCTAGCTGCAAGAACTGTCAAAACTGTCAGGGGTGACAATAAGGCTTGACCAAGAAAAGGCTGTGGGCCCAGACAAGATGAGCCCAAGATTGCTGAGAAGATGTGCAGACCAGCTAGCAGCACCTCTAACTCGCATCTTTCAGCACTGCCTAGTACAGTGTAAATGGCTCTCTCTGTGGAAAGAGGCAAATGTAGTCCCTGTTCACAAAAAGAAGAGCAGAGCAGAAATCAGCAACTACAGACCAGTGTCACTCCTGTCAATCACTGGTAAGATCCTTGAGACAATAATCTCAAGACAAATGACAGTTTATTGACTACCACTCACTACTTTGTGACCGTCAACATGGCTTCAGGAAAGGTTACTCTGCTGCTGATCTGTTGTTAAACCTCTCCACTAAGTGGCACCAGTCACTGGATGAATCCAAAGTCAGCTGTGTGGTAGCACTGGACATTGCTGGTGCTTTCGACCGGGTGTGGCACCAGGGCCTCTTAGCAAAACTTCAAGCACTGGGAATTGCAGGCTCTACGCTATGTCTCCTCAGTGATTACCTCCATGGTAGATCTCTAAGGGTAGTTCTCAATGGAACGGCATCAGCAAGACATCCTATTGGGGCTAGTGTTCCACAAGGAAGCGTGCTGGGACCATTGTTATGGAATGTCTACTTCAATGACGTTCTTCATCTCTTCCCAGAATCCCATGCATATCCAGACGACTGTACACTGACATTCACTTATCCAAGAGAAGAAATGCCAGCTGCTCTAAGCTACATCAATCACCAGCTAAGAGCTATATCAGCTTTGGGAAATAGATGGCAAGTAACATTTGCACCTGAGAAAACACAAATGATGATGGTCTCGAGGCACAATGATAGTAATGCTGGTAAAGTAGTAAGGATGAATGGGAGGGTGTTGGCACCTGGAGAAGAAGTTGATATCCTTGGTGTGAAATTTGACTCCAAACTGACCATGAAGAACCATGTTGTAAATCTCGCAAACAAGGCAGCCAGGAAGCTTACAGCACTTCGCCGTATCTCACAACTGCTTGACAGTATGGGTTGAAAGATTCTGTACGAGGCACACGTGCGCTCACACCTTGAGTATGCTCCACTTTCTTGGTTTGCCTGCCCCCCCCCCTCTCATCTGCGACTGCTTGACAGAGTAGAGAACAGAGCAAGACGTCTCATCTCTCGCCTGGACCCATCCTGGATAGATCTGTCATTTCAGCAAAGCCTTCAACACAGGAGGGATGTGGGTGGCCTTACTGTTATGTACAAGGCCAATATTGTCAAAGTACCACACTTGGATCTACTTCGAGGACAGTGTGAAACAAGCTTTTATGCCACAAGACGGGTAGAAAGCAACAACTTCACTCTGGCTGTACCCTTCTCCAGAACATCACTCCATCTGAGATCATACCCAGGATGACTCGAGTATGGAACACATTCGTACAGCATAATGATGTCAACGAGATAAAGCCAGTTGATCAAATGAAAATGCTGGCCCACAGATGGCTCCAGTTTCATCCTGTTCCCTATTTGTATGTTTCATAACAATAAAAATGCTTTCAAATTACCTGATGTAGGGAACACCTCTTAGCTTGCCAATAAAGTTAGGAATCGTTAGCCTGTAAATAGCTTGTCAATAAAGCTAGGGATCCTTAACCTTGTCAAACCCTGTGCAAAAAAGAGAGAGAGAGAGAGAGAGAGAGAGAGAGAGAGAGAGAGAGAGAGAGAGGGAGGGAGAGAGAGAGACAGACAGAGAGAGAGAGACAGACAGAGAGAGAGAGACAGACAGAGACAGAGACAGACTGAGAGAGACAGAGAGAATGTGCGAGTTCAGAGATTTTGGAATCTAGACATATGTCGTCATCCAGTTATGTCTGGTTGAATTTGTGGCCAGGTAGAGTCAAGTCAAGGAGCCAATTAGACGCCAATAACCAGTAAGACTAGCCAGCGTGTAAGAGCCAAGAAATGGAGGTGAAGTGAGAGAAGGAACTGGGTTTCAACGTCCATTATTGAGACGTCTCCACCTGTAACCTGGAAATACTGGTGAAGGGGCATTACGGTTTAGGCAGTATTATAAAATCTTATAAATTAATATATGCAATATAAAAATAATAGATCGTGAAAAGTTTTTAAATAAAAATAATCCTTAAGTATTGTGGCTAGTCGAGACATATGTTTGCTATTTTTGCGGAAAGTAAATCTTTATATTAGCATTCATAATTTTCAACTATTAAGGTTCGGAAAGCTATCTAAATAAGAAATACTGAGTGGAAAAAAATTATGATGTTTATTATAAAACATATATAATAGAAATTGCGAAATAAAGTGCAGACTATCCCAGAAAAAGGAGGTCATATAAATTTGTCCATAGTTTCAAAGAATATTGAGCAGCCTGGACGAGGGTAAATAGCCAAGCAACCTTCACATGCGGACTCTGTTATTTTCCTCGGCTCATTAGACCTTCTCGAATGATATACCAGCACATTCAAAATGGCATATACATACCAGAGATAAAACCCTGGCTGTTTATCACAAGCAGCGCATAAAATTTCCAGGAATTAATGTGTATCATGGGGGAGAATCAGAACTGAGAGCAAACGTTTGAGACAACACACTTCCTCATCTGACCAATATACAGATTGTAGTGACGGTAGCGAGCTTCTAACCTTCAGAGAGTTGCAGAACTCTCATATCATGACTAGTGGCACTTTTAATGATGCAACTTTTTGAATCAGAGTTCAAAAGCAGTGAAGGTTGCTGCGTACTTCTGATGGTGTGTCAAGTTCACGAGATGAGTTAGAGGGGATGCAAGAGTAGGGGCAGTAGCGGATGGAGTAATTGGGGTTGCGGTGGTGATTGATGCTTTTCATCCCGCCACTACAGCCACAGGCTCACTCAAGGAAACATCCACCGGAATCACATCCATCTTGAAAAGTAGAGGAGCAACTTCCGCAACGCAGATTTTTTTCCCTAATCTCCCTGATAATTAAATATACTAAAACTTAAAACTTTGCAAGCGTTTTCGTGTCTGGTAAGAAAAAAAACATTCTTTCAGCATAGTGAAACAATTTTTTTTATAATAATGTAGGTTTGAGTTAAGTTCAAGAAAGCTACAATAACATTAGTTTAAGGTCACTTGAGAAACAAGATATGTAGGTGTAATGCATAACAAACCTATTATTTAAAACTATTCGTAGTAAAACGTCGTCCAATATAAGGTGTGCTCTTTATCACGTATTTCTTTTTCTAGCCGTCATACCACAAGAACCAGGAAAACACCATACAAATTCAGTTATAGCTTTTTTCGAAAAAACGTTATAGGGACTCGAATGAGGGCAAGATACTATTATACAAATAATGGAGAATACCATACTTTAAGTCGTCCATTCATTATTCAGATTTCCACAGTAAGGACGGGTACGTAATCACCTCGTAGTATCTTGTCTTCTGCTTGAATCCTCGCAAATGTTTTCATATATCTTAGTGTGTTTACCAGAGAAGCTAAGAGCCCAGCAACACTCTCACCAACAATAAAAAGATATCTCAAACGATTTCACACCGTGTGAAAATTACTGCGAGACGCTCACAGGTTTAATGTTACCTCCATAATCCATGTCTCAGATACTCCCAGTAAATCTCGAGGTCGTCAAGACGCCCTAACAAGCTGGAGGTGAAACGCAACACGGGAATAACAACAAGCAAGGCGGCGTGCACAATTTTGCTGGAAATCTGCCGTAAACACACCTGCCACTCTCTCCCCAGCTAGTGGGTAAAAAAAATCATATCTTTTTCAGAATCTGGGGCATGATGCGGAACTTCCCAGCTGTTGTTTCCTGCGTCCCTCGCTCACATCCTCAGTATTGTTGGTGCTGGGGAGGTTATTGCAAGAACTGGTTAGGTTATTGTTGCTACTTTCGAGGTTATTGATAGAGCTGGCTAGGTAATTATAAGCGCTGGAGAGATTACTGGTGAGTTTATTAAATAGAGCTGGTTAGGTTATTTGCAATGTGGCTAAACCTGACTCCTGTAGGGGTAAGTGATTGTGTAGGGTTTTACCATGAAAGTACTACTCCTGCAGTCAGTGTGTGTGTGTGTGTGTGTGTGTGTGTGTGTGTGTGTGTGTGTGTGTATGTGTGTGTGTGTGTGTGTGTGTGTGTGTAAGAGAATGAAAGTGAGTGAGAAAGAGAGAGAGGGAGAGAGTATATGAGTAACTATCACAGTCGTGAGATTAAGAATTAAATTTTTAAGCCCCCTGTAATATTATTATTTAATAAGTATCGGCTGGTTTCTGCAGGTTACCGATACCACAAAAGCCGCCGATATCGATACTTTGGCACATCCCTAATTTATACATGGTTTTCAGAATAGGTATAATACGACTGAAGCAGACAGGAATGTGTGACCCCAGTAGCCGCCAGCGGTGAGGCAGGGCCAGGAGCTGAGATTGGTCGCCATACAACCACAAATTGGTGAGTGCAATACACAAAGCGCATCACATGAAAACACTCGCTACCAAAAAAGAAATACTGAACAACGCAATAAATATCACTGTTAATAAAAGCTCCTCACAGCACTCCAGTTTCCACAGTTCTCTTCATGGAATTCAGTAGTTCGCATATTCTCCTGTACAATCAAATCTACATACGAGTATACCACCATCTTTTTCATTTGCAGCAATTTTTCGTGTCGTTCTGAAGGCAAAACTGTTCCACGTATTTTATTTCACCGGTACTACTAGGCTCTAGGCTCGTTTCATCATTCCACTTTGCAACCTTCAGTGTTATTTTAAATATTCTTAAATTCCGCCCCTCAAGGGAAGTGCATTGCAAGATTAGATAGAACCACAATTTTGCTGATTTACGGCTAGCATGTAAAAAACAGATGAGCTATTGTAATGTGTGAGATTACTAAGAGTTACCTATTAGATTGTGTGTGTTAAGTGGGTTCGTGCAATGAGCTGTCTCCAGGGTACATGTCAGACTAAGCTAGTCCCTGTAGTGTTTGAGTTACACACTGTCACTGTCACAGTTTCACAAAAATCATCAATAATAATCATTGTTTCATTGTGTGTACAAGGGGAGATGGGAGACAAGTAAAAATGTGAAAGTCAGAGTTGATGCCATCATGAAATTTTATTTGAGCAACCGTAGATAATCTTAGATTTACGAAGGAGTGAGGATTTTTGGGTGTCGAAAAAAAGTTATAGGAAATGAATTCTATATTCCTTTTGATTATGACAAAGGTGCTGAACCTCCAAAGAGACATAATTGTGATTTTGTGTTGATAGTTGAAACTGAGTGTGCTCTGTGTAACACCTGAAGAGCTGAATGTGCTTCAGAAAACTCAACACTTGGCTGGAATACACTAGCAAATAGTACAACGATCTGCATAGCCTTGGTGGATAGTTTTTCACGGTGTCTCTACGTTGTATTTTATGGTTCTAAATAATTTCACTATCATTTATATCCTCTCGTAAATATAACTCCCAGTCAACTGCACTTCTGGTATTTTTACATTACACAGAAAAAAATAGTTTGATATATGTAATTAAAACTGAATGTTTAATTTACATGTAAGTAGTTGTGAAATATAGGCTTCCCTAGCCTAGCCAACCCTAACACAGGTTACCTACCCAAGCCTAGCCAGCCGTAACACAGCATAACCTAACCAAGCCTAGCCAACGCTAACACGGCATAACCTAACCTAGCCCACCCTAACAGCATAACCTAACTTACCCTAGCCAACCCTAACACAGCATAACCTAATCAAACCATACCTACCCTAACTTAACCTCATCTATCACCTAACCTAATGTAACCTAATCTAGTTTTATCCAACCTAACCTAATATTATATAACCTAGCCTAAGCAAAAGTAACATATTACGTTACATTGCCTAAGATATAAATGGTTTAGAAAACCGACAAGTGATGCAAATGGTTTAGAAAACCGACAAGTGATGCAAATGGTTTAGAAAACCGACAAGTGATGTTAATGTTTTAGAAAAGTGATGTAAATGGCTTGACAAGTGATGTAAATGGTTTAGAAAACCGACAAGTGATGTAAATGGTTTGAAAAGTGACATGTAAATGGTTTAGTAAAACCGACAAGTGATGTAAATGGTTTAGAAAACCGACAAGTTTTGATAATGGTTTAGAAAGCCGACAAGTGATGTAAATGGTTTAGAAAACCGACAACTGAAGATTGTGACACTTGTGCAACATTCGGAAATCAACAAAGCTCCCCAGATGTTGCAGAGATGCCTCATTCTTCACCATATAATGTAAACTTACCCTAACCTATCCTAAGTCTAACTTAACCTTACCATATATGTTGTAATAAATATTTTAATAACTATTTTAATTAAAAGAATTTTTAATGATAAAAGAGGTGGCTCCATTAAACGTTTTTATAAGTGTTTTTAATGTTCAAAATAATTTTTTATGTCGATTATCCGACATGAAATTAAGTGAGATAATTGTCGCGAGTCAAATTACAGGGGACCCTATTTTACCAGTTTCAGAACACAGGTGGACTGCGACTTTCTGTTCCTGATTAATTAGGAATCCTCAACCGAGAACATTAAAATGGTTGCCTGAATTTTAATTTTGTTATATTTTTTCCTATCATTCAGCTTTTCGTTGTTTTTTTTTCATTTCGTTCAAAAGATAAGAACACCTTACCCGACCGGCTACATATTTTCACTATTTAACATGTGATCTATAACTATACTAGAAGACGTAACCCAGCTTCCTGGAATGGCTTGCATAACTTTCAAAATCCTCTGCTACTTGTTTACAAGCGTTCACAAAATGTAGCTTTTAAATCAGGGACAACGAAGAGCGAAATTCAAGTGTCTAGGTCCTTATATGCCACTTTAATGTGTAAAATACTGTGATATTTCCCGTTAAATCAAGTTAAGTATATTTAAGTCTGCCTCTAATAAATGTCTTCAATATTTAATGAGCGATGCAGCTTACTGACAGGATAGCAGCCATTAACTGTAGTCTGTTTGCAGGCAAATTTGCAAATATAAACTTGAAAACTTAGGAATCCATGAGATAATTAGAGAATGCCTTTTCTGAATAGCTTCAAATTTTCAGCGCTGGTGTGTTTTCCAGGAAGCAAATTTTCCAGTTGTTATTGAGCTGAATTAAACCTAATTTGCCTCTTTCATTCAATACATAGTGATGTTATCACTTAAGTGACTACAGAATGCCTCGTCTTATCGGCTTCAAAATATTAATACTTATAAGGACATACAGTACGTTTATCTGGGTACAAATTCTTTATATTGGTATTTTTAAGCAATGCTGTATGTCCTTATAAGTATTAATATTTGGAAGCCGATAAGCGAGGTATTCTGTAGCCTTTATATTGCCATTTTAAGCAATGCAACCTTTATATTGCCATTTTAAGCAATGTAGCCTTTATGTTGCCATTTTATTAAATTAGGTTCTATGAAATAACTAGACAATGCCTTTCCATGTTTGTTTTAAATAAACGTCAAAAAATTTTACATGGGAGAATTTTTGTAATAAATTTAGGCTGTGCAGATGCTACATTGCCAATTTTATAAAAGATTATTTGTGAGACAGGACTTTCTTAAAAAAAAAAGGGGGAAAATGCTGAAAACCCGCATTTCTATAGCATTCTTATTTTCACGAGAGCATTATTATTATTATAATTATAATCAAAAAGAAGCGCTAAGCCACAAGGGCTATACAGCGCTGCTTCACGAGAGCAAACTTTAAATGACTTCATGTGAGAGCCGGGACATTGTTAAAAAAAGGCTACAGTTCTCTTGTGTTCTGTTTACTTCTTCTAAGGATTTGGTTTATAATTACAGATTACCTTTATTCGTGTTGAAATTTAAGCTTAAATTTCATGTTGACCATTTTTTATTTTCGTAAAATAACCAAATAACGCCATTTCTCATCAGAAATACTCCACTTTTTTTATAATATTGTTCTATGCTATGTTAATCTACTTAAGATGATTCTGCCATAATACTTGTGTGCCTTAAAAACCAAAGTAAAAACAATAATAGCATGTATCCAGTGTCTGAATAACAATTACATACTTTCTTATTTACCTACATACTTATTTATCCACTTATTTATTAAGCTCTGGTTGATCTTGCTTGAACAACAGTTTGGATTGATTTTGGCTAGTTCTAAAGTTTCAAATTATTTTTTTTTTGTTTAAGAAATCGGGAAAATTGAAATCCTGTTGTTCGTGATAATCTGAGTGTCTTCTGATATTGGCTTCAACTCTTTAAAGCAACTTCTGAGAGGTTTCAAGCATAATATACTGGTATAATTTAAGTAACTGGCCTCTCTGAGATAACAAGAACACTCTTCTTTAGTCTGACTTCAAACTAAAGGTTTGAATTAGCTTTAGCTTGTATTCACTTATATGTGATTTCATTGAAGAAATTGGAATATTTGCTTCTGTATAACTTCTGAAGGCTTTTCCTGATTGGCTTCATGTCTCTAGTACTAATATTTAATTTCGTTAGAAACCTGTTCCGCTCTTTTCATTTTTACTGCCGTGTGTATTGAGGGACAGGGAAGTCTATTAAGGTAGGGAGATATATTTCTCTAAGCGCATAGCGATAGAAATATACCTAGTTATTTGTAGTAACAGTTGTGTTAATATGTTCGTGCTCTCTACTCTGCAGTATTCTGGTTGTATCGAACTGTAGTCAGTACAAGCAGATGTTGTGGTGACAAACCCGAGCAGATGTTGTGGTGACGGAATCAACACTAATAAGTGTAGCAGAATCGTAGCCAGGCATCGCTCGGTACCGTGGAAAAGCAATCAGCAATAACAGGTGTCGTAAATACGTAGTGAGCACCAGCAAGTGTAGCGTTATATACCCAATTGGCACCCAGCTGCTGGTGCAGGTGACAAGGCTAATTCTATAATGTGATGGATTGATTCTCTTGTCAGTTGCCCGAAAACAGTAATATAGACTATTGTTGTTAGTAGCGTGTGACGCTAGAAGAAGAATCTGTCAATGAACCACAAGTAGAAAACGCGAAGGAATACGAGAAAGTTTTTACCAGGCTCCCCAGGCTAACAAAAGGTGACGCTCTGCAGAGTGCACCGCTGGAGTTACCTTGGTCAGGCTTCCCTTGTCACTATCAAAGATTTTATGGTATTAGACTGTCTCTAACAAACATTGCTTCACGCCTTCCTGAAACTTTCCTGTAGTCTTTGTTATATTCGTCTTTAAACATATCGTCTCTCATCCTCTCTTTTACTCCATTCATACATCCATCTTCTCGTACTCAATTCTTAATCGCCCCCTCCCTTCCTCTTTCTCTCTTTCTCATTCCCTCCTTCCCAATCTCTCTCCCTTACCTCTTTATCTACCTCACCCCCTCCATCGCTCCCGTCTCTTTTTTTTTTTTTTTGCACAGGGTTTGACAAGGTTAAGGATCCCTAAATTTATTGACAAGCTATTTACATGTTAAGGATTCCTAACTTTATTGACAAGCTAAGAGCTGTTACCTACATCAGCTCATCTGAAAGCATTTTTGTTATGAAACATACAAGTAGGGAACAGGATGAAGTTGGAGCCATCTGTGGGCCAGCATGTTCATTTGATCAACTGACTATCTCGTTGACATCATTATGCTGTACGATTGTGTTCCATACTCGAGCCATCCTGGGGATAAATGATTTCAGATGAAGTGATGTTCTGGAGAAGGGTACAGCCAGAATTAAGTTGCTGCTTTCTGCAGCAACTTCATTCAACTTCGAGGACAGCGTGAAGCTTGCTTCACGCTGTCCTCGAAGTGGATCCAAGTGTGGTACTTTGACAATATTGGCTTTGTACATAACAGTAAGGCCACCCATATCCCTCCTGTGTTGAAGGCTCTGCTGAAATGACAGATCTATCCAGGATTGGTCCAGGCGAGAGATGGGACGTCATGCTGTTCTCTACTCTGTCAAGCAGTCGCAGATGAGGAGGGGGACATGCGAACCAAGAAAGTGGAGCATACTCAAGGTGTGAGCGCACTTGTGCCTCGTACAAAATCTTGCAACCTCTGCTGTCAAGCAGATGTGAGATACGGCGAAGTGCTGTAAGCTTCCTGGCTGCCTTGTTTGCAAGATTTACAACGTGGCTTTTCATGGTCAGTTTGGAGTCAAATTTCACCCCAAGGATATCAACTTTTTCCCCAGGTGCCAACACCCTCCCATTCATCTCCGCCCCCCTCTCTTTCTCCCTCCCCATCTCTTTCTCCCTCCACCTCTCTTTCTCCCTCCACCTCTCTCTCTCTCCCTTTCGTGGTGGGAGAAAAAAATGGAAACGAAAAATATAACTGAAAAATCTTATCTCAATTTTATTTTACCCTCTGGGAAAAAAATTAAAATTAGCTAAGGCTCTTTCTTCACGTTACTCAACAATTTCGGAAATTTCATTCACATTCTCCAGGGATCAAAGAGTTTAATTTCCGCCCCAAAGTTTTCTTAGAATATTTAACTTGTATTCAAATCTGTGAGAGTTACGTGTTCAGTATAAAGGTATTTGAAGACAAACATTAAATGATAACATGACAACTTCATCCTGATTAAAGGGCTAACTCTACTTTTTCAGCATTACTGAATAACACACACACACACACACACACACACACACATACACACACACACACACACACACACACACACACTGCAAGAAGGCCTTTGACACAGTTCCTCACAAGAGATTAGTGCAGAAGCTAGAGCATCAGGCGCATATAACAGGAAGGGCACTGCAATGGATCAGAGAATACCTGACAGGGAGGCAACAACGAGTCATGGTACGTAATGATGTATCACAGTGGGCACCTGTGATGAGCGGGGTCCCACAGGGGTCGGTCCTAGGACCAGTGCTATTTTTAGTATATGTGAACGACATGACGGAAGGGTTAGACTCAGAAGTGTCCCTGTTTGCAGATGATGTGAAGTTAATGAGGAGAATTAAATCTGATGAGGACCAGGCAGGACTTCAAAGAGACCTGGACAGACTGGACACCTGGTCCAGCAAATGGCCTCTCGAATTTAATCCTGCCAAATGCAAAGTCATGAAGATAGGGGAAGGGCACAGAAGACCACAGACAGAGTATAGGCTAGGTGGCCAAAGACTGCAAACCTCACTCAAGGAGAAAGATCTTGGGGTGAGTATAACACCGAGCATGTCTCCGGAAGCACACATCAATCAGATAACTGCTGCAGCATATGGGCGCCTGGCAAACCTGAGAACAGCATTCCGATACCTTAGTAAGGAATCATTCAAGACACTGTACACCGTGTATGTCAGGCCCATACTGGAGTATGCAGCACCTGTTTGGAACCCGCACTTGATAAAGCACGTCAAGAAACTAGAGAAAGTACAAAGGTTTGCCACAAGGTTAGTTCCAGAGCTAAGGGGAATGTCCTATGAAGAAAGATTAAGGGAAATCGGCCTGACGACACTGGAGGACAGGAGGGTCAGGGGAGACATGATAACGACATATAAAATACTGCGTGGAATAGACAAGGTGAACAAAGACAGGATGTTCCAGGGAGGGGACACAGAAACAAGAGGCCACAATTGGAAGTTGAAGACACAAATGAGTCAGAGAGATAGTAGGAAGTATTTCTTCAGTCATAGAGTTGTAAGGCAGTGGAATAGCCTAGAAAATGACGTAGTGGAGGCAGGAACCATACACAGTTTTAAGACGAGGTTTGATAAAGCTCATGGAGCGGGGAGAGAGAGGGCCCAGTAGCAACCGGTGAAGAGGCGGGGCCAGGAGCTAAGACTCGACCCCTGCAACCACAAATAGGTGAGTACAAATAGGTGAGTACACACACACAAACCATACCACGGGTGGGGTTTGATCCGGCGATCAGAGTCTCAAAGCTCCCGACCATCGCGTTAGCCACTGGGCCAGTTAGCCTCAATAGGATTCATCCAACTAGGTATATTTCTATACCTAGTTGCATGACTCTTATTGAAGCTAGCTGGCCCAGTGGCTAACGCGACGGTCTGGAGTTTTGAGACTCTCTGACCGCGGAATCAAACCCCACCCGTGGTACGGTTTGTTTGCAATCGTGTCATTACGATTTCGTGAGAAAGACACACACACACACACACACACACACACACACACACGAGAGTTGAACATGAGAGATAGGATAATGACATATAAAATACTGAGAGGAATTGACAAGGTGGACGGAGACAGGATGTTCCAGAGATGGGACACAGCAACAAGGGATCACAGTTGGAAGTTGAAGACTCAGATGAATCACAGGGATGTTAGGAAGTATTTCTTCAGTCACAGAGTAGTCTGCAATAGCCTGGGTACTGATGTAGTGGAGGCCGGATACATATATATCTCTAAGAAGAGGTATGATAAAGCTCATGTGGCAGGAAGAGTGACCCAGTATCGGCCAGTGAAGAGACGGGGCCAGGAGCTGTGACTGGACCATAACTAGGTGAGTACAACTAGGTGAGTACACACACACACACACACACACACACAGAGTTACTCTTCCTTTTCACACAGGAAAGGCCTGTCTCTAGTGTTGTACGAGGACTCCACTGTGAACATCTGCATAGATTTGGATCGCCTATACAGTGTTGGTTTATGTCACTAACACCTGTACCCCAATGCCCATTTGTCTTAATAATTCTGGCAAAGTGTTCAAAAATGCGGACCCGCATTTTTGAACATTCTGAACGGCTTGACACAGCTCACCAGATGTGTCAAACATTGCCACAATAAAATATCACATTATACTTCTTGACGACAGAGGACTATTGGCTTAAACCGGTGGGAGAATTGAACCTGCCTCGCATAGGCCACTAGGTCTGTTGCAGTGTTCCTTTTTTCTTATGTTCTTATATAGCATATTTTGGCATGGAAATATCCCTAGCCAACACCTGGGTATAAAATTTTTTGTCATCTCCCTTAACTTATATTTGAGTAAAAGATTATTTTTGTCAGTTAAAGGTATTTGATGAAAAAACTGCACTTTTAATAGTAATTTTTGTTTCTAAAAGGGAAATATAACTTTTATTGCTGTTTACTTATGTAAGAATGAATGAAAAATTTAATTAAAATCATTAAAAAATTCAGCCTCATAATTCTAAATTCGTTATAAAGACTGAAATTATATGAAGATATGGAAAGCTCTAATAATCAATTATGATTATCAAATTTCGTTTATAACGAAAAAAAAAATAAGCATAGAAAGTTTTATAAATAAACCAGTAAATATTAATGGTAATGTTTCCCTTCGTCTCTACTTTAGATATAAATCCAAAATTTAAGAGTTTTGAATTAAAATATTTAAAAAAATGTATATTATACTGTGATTTATATAATGGAGAAGTGTCATCAATACAATATACTATACAATATTAGCCAAAATAGGTCTCAATGTATATCCATTGTAACCCCGTCTATGTATATATCTTTCCCTTCAATAATAATGATCCGTTGTTCAGTGATAATTCATAAAATTTTGAATATGATAATTATCTTTAACGGTATATATGTAAACCGAGACCACATCACGAATACCTGGTATATATTTATCACAGAAAATAAAAGGTCACAATACCGTGGCTGGAACAATACACAAATCACCCACACATAGGACAAAGTGACTTATGAGACGTTTTAGTCCAACTTGAACTTAGTCACACAGTGCGTGACTAAGTTAATGGTCCAAGTTGGACCGAAACATCGTCATAAGTTTCATTTTCCTATGTGCGAGTTATTTTGTATTTATCACAGTTTAATTCGTAAATTTAAGAATGAGTCGAGATATGATTTGTATTAATTATAAACAATCATCACATATGCCAAGTGATTTTTTAGTAATATTGACACTTAAATTACTTAATTAAGAGATTATAATTTAATTGTTAAGACTGTGGTTATTATAATAACCATTAATTTTAAAGGGCTGGACCGATAAGCCAGCGGAAAGCGTCGATCAGATGACCAAAAGCTCCAGCTGTAGGTCATCCAAGACCCACGTCAGGAAACACTTGTCCTATTTCCTGGCAAACCTTCCCATTAAGACTAACAAACGTATTAAATTGTTAAAATCAATAACATATATGAAGAGTGAGTCACGCAGTGTTTCCTGTTCTTAATTTCTCTGACAAACCAAACTCACAATCACTGTACAAGCAAGACTGTTGCTCACTAAAATTATTGAATTCAAACTGAAGAATTTAGGAATGAGGAAAGTATAAGCAACTTGAGACTTAGTTCCCTTATTATCTTCCTAGTTTTCTTCCCTCTTATTCGACTTCGTTTCTTTCTCATTCTTCACCTCTTATCCGCCTCTACTTCTTGTCTATCTTATTTATCTACCTCCCCCCATTCTCTGCCTCCTCTTATTCACCTCCCTCCCCTTTTCGCCTCTCTCTTATTCACCTCCCCATCTTACCGTTTTATCAGCCTCCTTCATTTGTCCACCTTTCTTATCTACATCCCGTTGTCCATATTTTTCTCTTATTCGCCTCTTATTCACCAGTCCCTCTTATCCACTCCTCGTCTAATTCACCCACTTGCATCTATCTTTTTATCTCCGCCTCCCCTTTGTTTCTAAATTTACAGATTATCCACCTCATTTCTTATCCCTCTCTTCTTTTGATTCACTTCCCCTCTTACCCATCTTTCCCTATTATCCAGCTTCCGGTCTTAGTCTCCTTCTCAGACCCACCACCTCTTAATTTTTCCACCTCCCTCTTCTATTTTTTATCTCTTATTCACCTTTCCTTCTTATCCACCTATATCTCTTATCAGCCATTCTAATTCACTTTTAACTTACCTAACTACTCTCTGGTTTAAGCATATCTTCCTACACCATTCTCGTTCCTTTCTCCTCTCTTCCTTCTATTCATAGGTAAGTACACGTGGGAAGCACGTATGTCTCTCACCCAGCAGACGGAGGATCGAGCCTCCACTATGTCCTGCGATGAATAACCAACATATCTCACATAAGGCTCTACCTCCACTCTACTATTATCTCTTTCCTTTTCACTCCTACGACATCTGTTTCTCCCATTGGTATCCATTATCATCTTGTCTCTCTTCCCTTATTCGCCTGTCCATATTTTCTAAATGGTCTCGCCCTTCTTTTTTTCCTTACCTTCTTACCTTCCATGACATTCTCTATTATCTCTCCCTATTTTTTTGTAAATTCTTCTTCATTCGCTCTCTCCTCTTTCTTCTGTCTTTTCTGCCCTCTGTCTGTTTCCTCACTAGACGACAACAAACTCCCAGCTGATACATCACAAACTTTTCAGCAGACGGGATGGTGACTTCAGCTGTTTCACAGCTGTGTCTGTATCACAGTTGTTGCCTGTGCCACAACTGGCATCATTGTCACAATTGTTGTCTGTGACACAGCCTTTGTGTGTGTGTGTGTGTGTGTGTGTGTGTGTGTGTGTGTGTGTGTGTGTGCGTGTGTGCGTGTGTGTGTGTGTGCGCGCGCGCTCGCCTAATTACACTCGCCTAATTGTAGTTGCAGGGGTCGAGACTCAACTCCTGGCCCCGCCTCTTCACTGAGCGCTACTAGGTCCTCTCTCTCCCTGCTCCATGAGCTTTATCATACCTCATCTTAAAGCTATGTATGGTTCCTGCCTCTCCACTACATCACTCGCCAGACTGTTCCACATCCTGACCACTCTATGACTGAAGAAATACTTCCTAACATCCCTGTAACTCATCTGAGTCTTCAACTGTCCCCTTTCTGGAACATCTTGCCTCTGTCCACCTTGTCTATTTCACGCAGTATTTTGTATGACGTTATCATGTCTCCCCTAACCCTCCTGTCCTCCAGTGTCGTCAGGCCGATTTCCCTTAACCTTTCTTCGTAGGACATTCCCCTTAGCTCTGGAACTAACCTTGTCGCAAACCTTTGCAAATTCTCTAATTTCTTAACGTGATTGACCCGGTATGGGTTCCAATCTGGTGCTGCATACTCCAGTATGGGCCTGACGTACACGGTGTACAGTGTCTTGAAAGATTCCTTAGGTATCGGAACGGTAATCTCAGGTTTGCCAGGCGCCCATGTGCTGTAGCAGTTATCTGATTGATATCTGCTTTCGGAGACATGCTCGGTGTTATACTCACCCAAAGATCTTTCTCCTTGAGCGAGGTTTGCAGTCTTTGGCCACCTATCTTATACTCTGTCTCCGATCTTCATGACTTTGCATTTCGCAGGGCTGAATTCGTGAATCCAGTTGCTGGACCAGGTGTCCGGTCTGTCCAGGTCTCTGTGAAGGCCTGCCTGATCCTCATCTGATTTAATTCTCCTCATTAAGTTGCACGTGTCAAAGATATTTCTGACACTACAGCTGTGTGCCACAGCTTTTATCTGTGTAGCAGTTGTTTGTGTTACATCTACTGCCTGACTGTAAGCTATACAGTGTTACAGTTGATGTCTGCATTAAAGACTGCGTGACATATATTGTCATTCTCTTACTTTCCTTGTCATAGTTGATGCTCCAGTGTCACAGCTGCTGCTGTGTTACTGTGCAGGTCTTGGGTTTGACATTGAACCTGCCTCGCATGGGCCAGCAGGCCTGCTGCAGTGTTCCTTCTTTCTTACGTTCTTGTGTGTGTGGAGCAGGTGTTGGGGTTTGACATGTGTGTGGCTAGAGGGAGTGTGTGGGTTGAACGGGTGTGTGTGGATGAAACAAGTATATGGGAGGGGCGGTGTATGGGTGAGATAGGTGTGTGGGTGGGACATGTATGTTGATGTAGCAATGTGGGTGGAGCAGGTGTGGGTGGAGTAGGTGTGTGGGTGGAATAAGTTTGTGGGTTGTGCAGGTTTATGGGTGGCGCAGGTGTATGGGAAGAGCTTGTTTGTGCGGATGGAGGTGTGTGGGTGGGTCATGTGTGTGTGTGTTTGTGTGTGGGGGGGGTGGATCAAGAGTGTGGGTTAGGTGGATGTGTGAATGGTACAAGTGTGTCGGTGGGGTATGTGTAGGTGAAGCAAGTGTGTGAGTGAGGTGGGTGTGTGGGTAGAGAACGTGTGTGAGGGGGGTCTGTGGGTAGAAAGCATGTGTGTGAGGTGGGTGTGTGGGTAGAGAGCATGTGAGTAAGGTGGGTGTGTGGATAGAGAGCATGTGTGTGTGAGTGAGGTGTGTGTGAGTGAGGTGGGTGTGTGGGTAGAGAACATGTGTGCGAGGTGGGTGTGTGGGTAGAGATCATTTGAGTGAGGTGGGTGTGTGGATAAAGAACATGTCAGGTGGGTGTGTGGGTAGAGAGCATGTGTGTGTGAGTGAGGTGTGTGTGAGGTGGGTGTGTGAGTAGAGAGCATGTGTGTGAGGTGGGTGTGTGAGTAGAGAGCATGTGAGTGAGGTGGGTGTGTGGATGAAGAGCATGTGAGTAAGGTGAGTGTGTGGATAGAGAGCATGTGTGTGTTAGTGAGGTGTGAGTGAAGTGGGTGTGTGGGTAGAAAGCATGTGTGTGAGGTGGGTGTGTGGGTAGAGAGCATGTGAGTGAGGTGGGTGTGTTGGCAGAGAACATGTGTGTGTGTGTGTGAGAGTAGAGGAGTGTGGTTGGGGCATTGTGTGTGAGTGGGAAAAGAGTGTGGGAGGGGTTGGTGTGTGAGACAGCTGTTTACACACCTCTTCATACTCAACCAGTCTGTGATTGCTTGGGTTGAGTTTCTGCTCCTGTCCCATCTCCTCACCGGGGGTTATCGGAGGTCATCTTTCTCCTGGCTGTGTCAGGCTTATCAAACCTTATTTATAAACCCACTATGAATGCTACCTCTACAATACTGGTAAAAAAAAGTCCTGTGACCCGTCTTTTTTCTTTCTTTCTTTACAACCAACTGTGACCTCGTTTACCTGAGACATACCAACTGTGACCTCGTTTACCTGAGACCCGCCTCTCTAACAGACTTGCCTGTCAGTTCCTCTCAGTATTTTGTAATCGTGTCATCCCTGGTCCCTTTGTACCCCTAATGGAATCAGATTTCGCTACTTTAGCCTCAACATCCCCTCCCCCAGGCGCTGTATAATCCTCCGGATTTAGCGCTTCCCCCTTGATAATAATAATAATACTTTAGCTTCTTCTCTTAGATTTTACCATATAGTTCTGGACAAGTTTTATTGTAAATCTTTGCAATTTTTCAAGCTTCTTGATGAGCTTTATTAAATGTGGATTCATATCGGTGTTGCATAATTCAAAATGTGTTTGCCAGATGCAGTATATAGTGTCGTGAATTACTCCTTGTTAAGGTTCCTGAATGCTGCTCTTAGATTTCCAAGTCTCGCATTTGCTGAATAGGTTATTCGTTTGAGGTGTATGTCAGGTTATATATTGGACTGGGACAGATGTGCGGGTGGTTCAGGCAATTAGATGGGGCTGGTGTGTTGGGCAGGTGATGGGGCTGGTGTGTTGGGCAGGTAATGGGGATGATGTAGAAGATGGGATAGGTGTGGGGGTATAGAAAATGAGGGTTAGACGGATGATTGTGGAAACATGAGTGTGGGTGAGGCAGGTGTGAGGATGGGGGTGAGTGAATGGGGCAGGATGTGAGGGAGGAAGGCGAGTATGTGTGGTAGATGTGTAGATGTGTAGGTGGAGCACTTGTGTGGGTAAGGCAGGTGTGGGGTTAGAGCTTCTGTGTTGATAGGACAGGTGTAAGTATTGTATAGACACATGGATTGGGCAGGTGATGTCTGTAGGTGGGTGGGTAGGTGTGTTGGTGGAAGGTGTGTGGGTTAGGCAGGTGTGTGGGTGTGGAATGTGTGTGTATATGTGTGTGTGTGTGTGTGTGTGTGTGTGTGTGTGTGTGTGTGTGTGTGTGTGTGTGTGTGTGTGTGTGTGTGTGTGTGTGTGTGTGTGTGTGTGTGTGTGTGTGTGTGTGCGCGAGCGCGTACATGGGGCACGTGTGCGGGTGGGGCTGGAACGTGGTTGAGTTTTTAAAGCAAGTAAATTGAGGGAGCAGGTGAGTGGGTGAGGAAAAGTTGTGGGTGTAGTAGATGAGTGGGTGGAGCAAGGTTGTGGGTGTAGCAGATGAGTGGGTGGAGCAAGGTTGTGGGTGTAGCAGACGAGTGGGTGGAGCAAGGTAGTGGGTGTAGCAGATGAGTGGATGGAGCAAGGTTGTGGGTGTAGATGAGTGGATGGAGCAAGGTTGTGGGTGTAGTAGATGAGTGGGTGGAGCAAGGCTGTGGGAGTAGCAGATGAGTGGGTGGAGCAAGGTTGTGGGTGTAGTAGATAGTGGGTGGAGCAAGTGTAGTAGATGAGTGGGTGGAGCAAGGTTATGGGTGTAGATGGGTGAATGGAGCAAGGTTGTGGGTGTAGTAGATGAGTGGGTGGAGCAAGGCTGTGGGAGTAGCAGATGAGTGGGTGGAGCAAGGTTGTGGGTGTAGATGACTGGATGGAGCAAGGTTGTGGGTGTAGATGAGTGGGTGGAGCAAGGTTGTGGGTGTAGTAGATGAGTGGATGGAGCAAGGTTGTGGGTGTAGATAGTAGGGGGTGGAGCAAGGTTGTGGGTGTAGCAGATGAGTGGGTGGAGCAAGGTTGTGGGTGTAGTAGATGAGTGGGTGGAGCAAGGTTGTGGGTGTAGCAGATGAGTGGGTGGAGCAAGGTTGTGGGTGTAGCAGATGAGTGGGTGGAGCAAGGTTGTGGGTGTAGTAGATGAGTGGGTGGAGCAAGGTTGTGGGTGTAGATGAGTGGGTGGAGCAAGGTTATGGGTGTAGCAGATGAGTGGATGGAGCAAGGTTGTGGGTGTAACAGTTGAGTGGGTGGAGCAAGGGTGCAGCAGATGAGTGTGGAGTGGTGGAGCAAGAGTGGGTGGAGCAAGGTAGTGGGTGTAGCAGAGTGGGTGGAGCAAGGTTGTGGGTGTAGATTGTGGGTGGAGCAAGGTTGTGGGTGTACATGAGTGGGTGGAGCAAGGTTGTGGGTGTAGATAGTGGGTGGAGCAAGGTTGTGGGTGTAGATGAGTGGGTGGAGCAAGGTTGTGGGTGTAGATGGGTGAATGGAGCAAGGTTGTAGGTGTAGCAGATGAGTGGGTGGAGCAAGGTTGTGGGTGTAGCAGATGAGTGGGTGGAGCAAGGTTGTGGGTGTAGGAGGTGAGTGGGTGGAGCAAGGTTGTGGGTGTTGCAGATGAGTGGGTGGAGCAAGGTTGTGGGTGTAGTAGATAGTGGGTGGAGCAAGGTTGTGGGTGTAGTGGGTGTAGATTAGGGGGTGGAGCAAGGTTGTGGGTGCAGATGAGTGGGTGGAGCAAGTAGCAGATGAGTGGGTGGAGGGTGAGTGAGTGGGTGAAGCAAGGTTGTGGGTGTAGATGAGTGGGTGGAGCAAGGTTGTGGGTGCAGCAGATGAGTGGGTGGAGCAAGGTTGTAGGTGTAGACGAGTGGGTGGAGCAAGGTTGTGGGTGTAGCAGATGAGTGGGTGGAGCAAGGTTGTGGGTGTAGATGAGTGGGTGGAGCAAGGTTGTGGGTGTAGATGAGTGGGTGGAGCAAAGTTGTGGGTGCAGTAGATGAGTGGGTGGAGCAAGGTTGTGGGTGTAGATGAGTAAGTGGAGCAAGGTTGTTGGTATAGCAGATGAGTGGGTGGAGCAAGGTTGTGGGTATAGCAGATGAGTGGGTGGAGCAAAGCAAGGTTGTGGATGTAGTAGATGAGTGGGTGGAGCAAGGTTGTGGGTGTAGATGAGTGGGTGGAGCAAGGTTGTGGGTGTAGTAGATGAGTGGGTGGAGCAAGGTTGTGGGTGTAGATGAGTGGGTGGAGCAAGGTTGTGGGTGTAGTAGATGAGTGGGTGGAGCAAGGTTGTGGGTGTAGTAGATGAGTGAATGGAGCAAGGTTGTGGGTGTAGTAGATGAGTGAATGGAGCAAGGTTGTGGGTGTAGTAGATGAGTGGGTGCGGCAAACATATGAGTGTGGTGGGAGAGGAAGGGATGGATGTTTGGGTGAGAGGTGGGTTTGTTGGTGGGGTGGGGGGTATGTGCGAAGGTTAGGTGTGTAGGTGGGGCGGATGTATGGAAGGCAAGGTGTGTAGGTGGGGCGGATGTATGAAAGGCTAGGTGTAGGTGGGGCGGATGTATGAAAGGCTAGGTGTGTAGGTGGGGCAGATGTATGGAAGGCTCGGTGTGTAGGTGGGGCGGATGTATGGAAGGCTAGGTGTGTAGGTGTTGCGGATGTATGGAAGGTTAGGTGTGTAGCTGGAACGAATGTATGGAAGGTTAGGTGTGTAGGTGGGGCGGATGTATGGAAGGTTAGGTGTGTAGGTGGGGCGGATGTATGGAAGGTTAGTGTTGCGGATGTATAGGTTAGGTGGGCGAACGAATGTATGGAAGGTTAGGTGTGTAGGTGGGGCGGTTAGGTGTGTATGATGTGGAAGGTTAGGTGTGTAGTTGGGGCGGATGTATGGAAGGTTAGGTGTGTAGGTGGGGCGGATGCATGGAAGGCTAAATGTGTAGGTGGGGCGGATGTATGGAAGGCTAGGTGTGTAGGTGGGGCGGATGTATGGAAGGTTAGGTGTGTAGGTGGGGCGGATGTATGGAAGGTTAGGTGTGTAGGTGGGGCGGATGTATGGAAGGTTAGGTGTGTAGGTGGGGCGGATGTATGGAAGGTTAGTTGTGTAGCTGTGGCGGGTGTCTTGGCTGGTTGTGTGGGTTGAATATGTTGGTAGGCTGGGATAAGTGATTGAGTATGGGTGGTGTTGGATGTGGGAGGATTACGTGTGTAGGTTTGGCGTGTGTGTGGGTAAGAGATATGCGAGTAGGCTAGGTATGCGGGTAGGCTAGGTGTGAGTGTGGGTTGGGTGTGTGGGTGGGCTGGCTGTGCCGGTGGGCTGGGCATGCGGGTGTGCGGATGTAACGCATGTATAGGTAGGGCGCAGGTGTTGCAAAAATGCGTGTTGACGTAGCCGAAACCACTGGAAAGTAAGTAGCAGACAGCACCTACCTAACTTTCCACACATCAGCACCAAAACTTTGGATGTTTTTTACAGAGAATCTCCTCACATACCGACTGAAAAATACGGGAAATGTTTGTCGAGCAAAATTTTTACGGAATTGCGAATGGAATGACGGGAATGTAGGAAAGAAAGGTTTTTGCTAGGATAACAGCCGAGCATTTCCAGGAATCTGCGAGTTAAATGTGTATAATGTTTAGAGATGAGCTCAGAGTTATAGCGAGACATGGGATCATTGTATTTGTAATGTGGTAGTTAAGTACTGTAGAGTGGCAGTGATAAATTGTATTGTTGAGGTGATACGCTGTATTGTGGAGTGCTGCTGCTATAATGTTACGTTGATTGTGATGCTATACTGTAATGCGGTGATGAATATATAATGTACTCTTGCAGAAATTATTTACTGTTCTCTGGTGGTAGAGTACTCTACTCCAGCTGTGATGTACTGTGATGTGCTATAATGGTGGAAATGTACTGTACTGTGGGGGTGTTGTATTGCATTGTATGGTCCAGCTAGTGATGAGTATGAGAATAGACATACCATGAAAGATTCTGAGGCTGTGTGATTAGACGGAGTCACAGCTGGGGCCACTGATACTCCCATGTCACGGAAGAACTCTTCGTAAAATCATCCAATGCATGCTCTGTCCCTGATTGTTTACAGTCAATTATTAAATGTACTCATTAACAATCCTTCATTATGAGTTATTTTCATTTATGGAGTAAATGACTTTGAGGGACATGATAACAGATATACTGTGAGTTTCTGGAAGTGAGGGAAGAGATAATATCGTAGGGTAACACTTGGAGCTGCTGATTCAGCCTTGACACAGAAGTTCTGATTGTAAAAATCATCCTAATGCTAGCTTTGTTTGTGGCCGCGTGTTACAGCGTTGAGCCTATTTTATGCATTGAAAGCGGTTCGAGTCCCCAATCATTCATTTGGTTGTACATTGATATTCGTTCATTACGACTTGAATATATGGTCTACATTTGCTTTGAGAACCATGAGGGAATGACGTTCAAGGAGAGGCAAGATATATTCTTGGTAGCAATATTTACAGTAAGTGGGTAGTGTGAGCGTGAAGCAGTGAATGTTCTCTTGTGTTTTATCGCAAATAATGAAGTGTCTATATACTCTAGAAGGACTCTTCTAAAACTGATTTGGGAATATTAGAAAAAGATGTAATACCTAAATGTTTTCGTCACTGAATAATTCGTTATCTCATAATCCTTCAGTGTGAGGACAGACTGCGTGTAAGATAACCAGAAATTTGATCTTGCTAGAATTCAGAAGAGATGGAAAAAGGTACATCAGTGCCTGTCATGAAAGTCAGCTGGGAAGCCATTTAGTTTCATAAAGACGCCACCATTGTGCTCAGTTCTGATTTTGGAAGAAACGTTTATTGAGGTAATAATGGTCTATAGAAGACCACTGCTTGAAACCAACCCAGGAAATCATTTCTAGCGATACACAAGACCACACGATATACTAAGGCAATATCGATCAGTACTATTAACACTAAACCAATATTGACAGCTGTGGCAAGATTTCTTCTCCGGTAGGTTTACCCAAGACGATCCTGTCTGATCGCTGCAGTTTTAAGGCAAAGATGTTCAGGGAATTTTTAACTGGTTTAGAAATTAGTTTCTCGTCTGCACTCACGGAGGGATCTCAGAACGTTTCCATCAAACTTTAAATATTTGATGAGAAAGTAAGGAATGAAAGAAATCCATTTCTGCTTTTCTCCACAAAGGAGGCTGCGAAAAATATAGGAGTCGTTTTCTAACTGATTTATGGTAACTCAGTGAGGGGCCCATTATCAGTAACAAGAGAAGGTTGGCTCAGTCGTACCAATGAATATAAAACAGTCAAAGATATTAAGTAAAGACTTCAGACGGTAAGACAAGTTGGTCTTGGAAACAAAAAGTTATGGCCGACAAGAAAAAAAAACTACGAAGATACGAAATGTTCTTTTCAACTAAGAACTTAAGACCTTGGATACTCCTTGAGTGCAGATCACATAAAAGTAATTCAGAATCTCCCCCATTACAACTACCTGATCTTCCCTGTGCATAAGATAGTTGGTGGTAAAACATTTCATACATAAACCAGATAGTATTACAACTCGGATTCCTATCTGTTCATTAAGTCTATGCTTTAAAATGTTCCTACACACCTGATAGTTTAGACGAAGCTAGTGGTAAATACACCAGTGGGTGTGAGTGGGTGGGAGTTGTACCAGACTAGCTTGTGCTACTAGGTCTGAAGCGGTGCTCCTTCTTTAAGTAGAAGTGACCTGACTAGGTGGGTCATGGGCTAATCCCGGGGGGGGGGGGGGATGGACTCGCTTCGCATGGGTCAGTAGGCCTGCTGCAGTGTTTTTTCTTTTTTATGTTCTTCTTCTTATATGATTGTACAGCTAAGAAGCTTAGATAACATTTCAATAAGTTCAAACAAAAACAGACATCAGCAATACGCTAGAAAGTCTACATCCTACACAACTTTCTCACTGGAACATCCTCCTATGACACCAGCACGATAGATAACGGGATAATGGGAACGTAGGAGAAATCACTCGGAATTTTACTGGGACGCTGTCAGTAACTCAAAACGTTGTTAAATTAGACATATGTGCAACTCTTGGGTATCTTTATTGAGGAAACGTTTCGCCACACAGTGGCTTCATCTTCAATCCTGTCAGACACTGCAACTTCTTGGGATCTTAATACTTGGGAATTCTTCGCTTTCCTAACCCTTGGGCACGACCTACTTCCACATTGGACAAATGTGACACGACCTACCACTGCTGCACCTCTCCTGCCATACGGTTTATAAGCTGCTTCTCCGCTCATATGCCGTATTCTATTCAAGATTGATGGACTGACGACATCGACTCAAGGTTGAGGGGTTAATTACCTCATTCTCCTCCTGTTCAAGTTTATCCTTTGTATGGACTGATGAAGCCACTGTGTGGCGAAACGTTTCCTTAATAAAAATACCCATGAGTTGCACATGTGTCCAATTTAACAACGTGTCGGTTCTTTGAACCATTCATCTACAACTCACAACGTCGAAGGAACTAAGATCACCGAGAGGAACTAGGAGAGACTACAAGAACTCAGGAAACAGAAAGGAAAGCTTAGGATAATTCAAACAAGGAGGAAGCTCCTCTGTCGGAACATTTCTAAACCCAACTGACTAATTAACAAGAGGAGATTTATGGGAGAAGGTGACGCCTCCCTCCATTCTGGTAAGAAGATCTTTTAGGTAGTTCTGTCTGGATCCATGAAAATCTGATGAGCTGTTACTTAGTTCGTAACAAACAGCTGCTGCCTACACCTGCTTCAACCTCTGTGGCATGCTAAGAATATGTTCCATTTTATTCGGCGAATGTCATACACCGACATAAGCATCCCTCACGACCCTCGAACAAGATGCTAAGGGTTTAACGTCGTTATACTTAACCAACTAATCACAAGGAAGCCCACCAAAGCTGTGGAGCGATGTGGTACACTCGTGAAACAACTTTGACCCTGTTTTATGCTTGCATTTGCCTCACTGTACATAGCTGTAAATACTGTGCATAGCATATATATGTTTTAAATACCAGCTTATTTTTGGAAAAGAAAATATATTAATTTATTTTCTACTCTTTTTACTCATTGCTAAATAGTTATCGCATTATGGTAAGGCGTGCAGGTCATATCTACACCTGTCTACCTAACAGCCTCCCTTCAAGAAACATACATGGTGTAGAAGATACCTAAAAACGTATATGCTTCTAAACTGTTGTATTCTGAGCACCTCTGCAAAAACAGTGATAATGTGTGAGTGTGGTGAAAGTGTTGAATGATGGTGAAAGTATTTTCTTTTTGGGGATTTTCTTTCTTTTTTGGGTCACCCTGCCTCGGTGGGAGACGGCCGACTTGTTGAAATATATATATATATATATATATATATATATATATATATATATATATATATATATATATATATATATATATATATATATATATATATATATATATATATATATATTACACGTTGTGCCGAATATGTAAAATTAGTCAATTAGCAAGAACTCATTAAAAGTTAAGTCCTTTCTAAAATTTTCTCTTATACGTTTAAATATATATATTTTTTTTCATTTATATTTATGTAAAAAATTATTTTATACCAAAAGAACCTTAGAAAACTTACCTAACCTTATTATAACAAGCGCAGTTTAATTTATTCTAATCCAACTAAATATAGTTTAGATTAGTTTACATATAATAAATTAAAAATAAACTAACACAATGAAATATATTTTTTTCCTTTTGATTCAGAATGATTTTTGAGAAGTTATTGCACACACAAATTTCCTCTTGCCTTATTCGGCACGAGTGATATTGGATTGCTACTGTTATTGTTATTATTATTATTATTATTATTATTATTATTATTATTATTATTATTATTATTATTATTATTATTATTAAGGGGCAATACTAAAATTTTTACTTACACCGCTACTAATGTGCAATTTTTCGGCCGATGCCGATTCCCTATATATATATATATTTTTTACTTTTAAAATTAAATTGTAATGAGTAAGTTCAATACATAAGGGGTATTAAATAACACAAGGAAGTTGCATATTAAATAAGTTAATTTCCCTGAGATAAGATTATTACTCATTACTTGGCCGGTTGTGTTAATTACTAGGTGTCATAGGCACTTGTCGATAGGTACTCACCTATTTGTATTACTCGATTCACAGCTCCTGGCCCCGCCTCTTCGCTGATTGCTACTAGGTCCTCTCTCTTGTCCCATGAGCTCTATCATATTACTATGTATGGTTGCCTCCACTACTTCACTTTCTCTATTCCATGGCTTGACTACTCTATGACTGAAGAAATACTTCCTAACATCGATATTGTGACCTCTTGTGTCTGTGTCCCATCTCTGGAACATCCCGTCTTTGTCCACCTCGTCTATTCCGCGCAGTATTTTATATGTCGTTATCATGTGACCCTCCTGGCCTCCAGTGTCGTCAGGCCGATTTCCCTCAACCTTTCTTCATAGGACAATCCCCGTAGCTCTGGGACTAGTCTTGTTGCAAACCTTTGCACTTTCTCTAATTTCTTGACGTGCTTGACTAGGTGTGGATTCCAAACTGGTGCTGCATACTCCAGTATGGGCCTGACGTAGATGGTGTACAGAGTCTTAAACGAATCCTTACTGAGGTATCGGAACGCTATCCGTAGGTTTGCCAGGCGCCCGTATGCTGCAGCAGTTATCTGATTGATGTGCGCCTCAGGAGATATGCTCGGTGTTATACTCACCCCCAGATCTTTTTCCTTGAGTGAGGTTTGCAGTCTTTGGCCATCTAAACTATATTGTGTCTGCGGTCTTCTTTACCCTTCCCCAATCTTCATGACTTTGCATTTGGCAGGGTTAAATTCAAGGAGCCAGTTGCTGGACCAGGCTTGTAGCCTGTCCAGATCTCTTTGTAGTCCTGCCTGATCCTCGTCCGATTCGATTCTTCTCATTAACTTCACATCGTCTGCAAACAAGGACACTTCTGAGTCTATCCCTTCCGTTATGTCGTTCACGTATACCAAGAACAGCACAGGTCCTAGGACTGACCCCTGTATGTGTGTGTATGTCAGATATTCTTGTTCTCACTCAAGTCTTGTGAGGAACTGTGTACTTAGTTGTGATTGCAGTGGTCGAGTCACAGTTCCAGGCCCCTTGCATTCTATACACCTCTGTAGTTTACACTGGTCGCTACTAGGTGATTGCAGTTCTCTCCCTGCTCCATGAGATTATTCATACATCTTCCTAAAGCTATGTATGGATCCTTCCTCCACTACATCACTTTCCAGGCTATTCCACTTTCTGACAACTCTGTGGCTGAAGAAATATTTCATAACATCCCTGTGACTCATCTGAGTCTTCAACTTCCAACTGTGGCCCCTTGTTTGTGTTCCATCTCTGGAACATCCTGTCTCTGTCCACCGTGTCGTTTCCTCTCAGTATTTTATATATCGTTATCATGTCCGCCCTCTCCTGTCCTCCAGTGTGTGTGTGTGTGTGTATGTGTGTGTGTGTGTGTGTGTGTGTGTGTGTGTGTGTGTATGTGTGTGTGTGTTGTACTCACCTAGTCGTACTAGTTGTGATTGCAGGGGTCGATTCATAGCTCTTGGCCCCGCCTCTTCACTGCTCCGCTCTCTCCCTTCCCCATGAGCTATATTAAACCTCTCCTTAAAGCTAGGTATAGATTCTTCCTCCACTCCATCACTGTCCAGAATGCCCTACTTCCTGACAACCCTGAAGAAATAATTCTTAATATCACTATGACACACCTGAGTTTTCATTTTCCAGTTGTGACCTCTTGTTGCTGTCTCATCTCGGGAACATTCTGTCCCTATCCACCTTGTCAGTTACTCTCGGTATTTTATGTCATTATCATGTACTCGCCTAATTATAGTCACTCAATGGTCCAACTGACTTTGTAAAAGGTCAAACTTAGACCTTTTTCAAAGTCACACTTAGATAAAAGAGTGAGGGAGCGAGAGAACAAGGGAGGCAGAGAACAGGAGATTTCTTAGTAGTAGTGAGATTGGGAGAGAAGTTCTTTTAGCACGTGAGAAAGTCGAGTTTATGAAATCGGAATGGTAGCCAAGACAACAGAACGAATTACGAAAAATGGAAATTTCTGATGGTAAGGAGAAATAAGAACACCTTTCTTGACAGATGGAACATGGTAAGAAGAGTCATGAATGTACATGCATGCCACTGTGCATAGGTTTGAATAAACGGTAAAGAAAAACCTGTAGCACAACGGTGGACATGTACAACAAGCATTAAACTTGATGGAAGGAGTAAGATTGTTAAGGGCATCGAGAAATGGCTAGAAATGACTAGAATCACTTGTGTATTGTTCTAGTCACGGCATTGTGCCTTTTGCTTCTTTCTGCATGGAATGTTGCTTCAGCAGTTTAATAGGAAGAGGGCGACTATGGAAATCTTGACATCGTGGCTGGATCTAATCCTATACTCAGATTCTTAGCCCATTGTTGTATCGGAGTGTTGCACTATATCCAAATTGTTCACTATAACTAACATCTATGAAAATGAAGATCAAAAGTAGAAATAAAGAGGTTGATGCAATGATAAGTTACTAAGTAAAGAGTGAAGCAGATAATTATGAGTAACAGATGGAGAGTAAATATGTAGAGAGAAGTAAAGAAGTGTACCTGATATAGCTGAGACTGAGTGGTAACTCCCAATATAAACTTGAATTACAATGATACCTGTGTGGTATCAAATATCATGGATCAACCTTCTGGCCGTCGCCAGACAATTAGGCACTTATATAAATACACTTACATATGGTCGCATTTTCGTAAACCAGGAGACTCTATATGGGTTTTTGCATTAACTAGGAAGACTGGTATCCTAAGATTGAGGTCGGCAGCTGGTGTTGTCAGGGTCATCGTGTCGAGTTCAAATATTAAATTTACACACAGGTCTTCTTTTTTGTAAGAAATTACTAATTGCTGCATTGATTACGAGATCTGCTATTTCCCTTATTTAATGTTTGTATATTTTGAAAGAAATTTTTACAACACTGAAACATTGGAATTAAGGAAGAATTAAGTACAATGTTACAGTTTATTCTTCTACAGAGTCCAGCCTCCCAGTGATCCTAATTAATGCTGACAACAATTGTATACGAATACAGGAAGATCGTTGATTATAAGACATTGAGATGTATTAAAAAATGGTAGTGCTGTCATTACTGTCACTGTCATTACTGTCACTCTGCTGTCATTACTGTCACTCTGATGTCATTACTGTCGCTCTGCTGTCATTACCGTCAATGATGTCATCACTGTCACTCTGATGTCATTACTGTCGCTCTGCTGTCATTACCGTCACTGATGTCATCACTGTCACTCTGATGTCATCACTGTCACTCTAATGCCATCACTGTCACTCTGATGTCATCACTGTCACTCTGATGTCATCACTGTCACTCCTATGCCATCACCCTCAGTCTGTTGTTATCACCATATACTGTCTTCACCATCATTATATACTGTTATCACTCTGCACTATCATCATTCTCACTTTGCTGTTATGATGCTACACTGTCATCGGCCTCTGCTGTTATCACCCTCACTTTGCTGTTATCATCCTCACTTTGCTGTTATCATCCTCACTTTGCTGTTATCATCCTCACTTTGCTGTTATCATCCTCATTCTGTTATCACCCTCACTCTGCTGTTATCACCTTACACTTATCATCACCTTCACTGCTGTCATCACCTACACTCTACTGCTATCACCCTTACTCTGCTGTTATCATCCTCACTTGGCTGTTATTACCTACACTGCCATTATCCTACACTGCCATCACCCTCACTCTGTTGTTATCCACTTGAATGCAATGCTGAAACACTCCCAAGACAGTTGCAAATGAAAATTATTGATTTGCAATCAGATATGCTGATATAAAAGTATAGAGAAGGAAATCATACCCAAATTTAAAGCAATTTTCTTGTCGATTCGCGTCGGTTTTTGGTACAACGTTCATCTGTGAATAAACGTTTTCAAAAACGAAGTATATTAAGTCCAAATATCGCCCAAATTTCATTGATGAGCATTTGAAGCTCATTGTATTAATTGGCTCCTCAAACCTTAAACGATTATATGTAGAATTTTGCCTAGAAGAAAAGTGGGTAATGAATGGATGGCTAGAGCAACTGAGACGTAATTTGCTGGCTAGACAGGTCCTTCGAAGAACTTGCTATCCCATTCATTGACGAGTGTGACAATTTTTATGGTAAACACGATATGTATGCAGGAGATGGAGCACATCTCTCTGACAGAGGTGGTAGTATAAACAAACGCTGATGAGGGGGCCGTTGCTGAGTTATCTAGAACTTTACAGTGATTGCAGATAAAGGTTTGGGTACATTCACCCTTGGTATATATTTGATGAGTTTTGAGAGTCTCACTACTCTCAGAGCCCGGCCATAGGCCAGTAATTTGACAGGAAATCTAGAGTCGAGAAAAGTAATACAATCATGGATTTCTTTTATAACAGTCTGTCATAAAATTAACTAGATAACAAAATCTGCCTGGCTTGGTTCTGACGAATAAGGAATCACTAATTAATAACCTTGAAGTTAATGATGAGCTTGGGAAAAACGATTCTAAATCACTCAGTTTCAATGTATCATGGAATTACTTTAACTACAACCAAGTCAATGTACTCCGATTTTTCCTTGGTCAATTTCATAGGACTGAGAAATTACCTGGGTGGGGTGAACTGGTCTGACCTGACTGGTCATTATCCCATGGGTCAGGTAAGCAGTGATGGTTGTCAATAGGACATTTTTCAAAGTATAGTTCAAGTTGCCCAGGCAACTTATGTTACAAATAGATAAATTCAAAATATAAACAATAGATAAAAACTTTTCATAGGCCAAAAGAAAGGCATTCACAGGTGAATCATTAGAAGAGAAAGAACTTTTGTGAAATCTATAAAATCAATTAAAACAGAAAAAAAGGAATAAAAAAAAAGCCAAAAGCGATTTTAATGTTAAAATTGTAAGGGATTCAACGATTAACCTAAAAGTTTTTTTTTTAAATTTACGGGAGTGAGCTTAGGGACAAGACTGGCTAACTAAAAAGTTACTCAGATCAGTTTACCGTCACTGACATGGGAATGTGTACAATTTTCAACACTTATTTCCTCTCAGATATTTATGCAGGAAGAAACTTGAGAAATTACAGGGAAAAAATTATAAAGGTCAAGAGGACAATAAGTTAAACACGATCAAAGCCTCAAGTGACATGGTTCTCAGATTTATATATGGAATAAACCCTAACAAATCCCCGGGTCTTGGAGAATCCTTCTTCAAACATTGCAACAGAATGTAAGGAGAACTTAAGCTATTAGCTAATATTTTCAACATAAAATTTGTTAGAGTGACAGTTAAGTTAAAAAAAGGCGTATGTGATACCTGTTTACAAATTTTCTAGTTTCTTATGTAATATATTACGGTTGACTGTATCGAAGGCCTTTTGCAAGTGTAAGGTTAAAATACCTATGAGATTCCCTAGTGACATTTCAATTTTTAGATAGTCTATCTGATTAATTAGAGAGGAGTCGGTCGAGTAAGATCTAAAACCTAATTGGTAACTATAGATAATATTTTTGGTCATTAAGATAGTTAACTGCTGGACAGTATACCGCCTACTCTAGAATTATTGACATCACACTGAGTATACTAACAGGCCTATTGTTGTTGACATCAGACATTCTATTTTTCTTAAAAAGGGAGTAACACTGGCCACCTTGAACACTTCAGGAACGGTATTAGTGGTGATGGATAAATTATTATGTGCGCAATGGGGACAGGCAATTTAGATGCATAAATTACCAATCCACTAGTATATATCTATATATAGCTTAGCAAGCTTGATAAATCCTAATTTCAGTATTAATCTCAGTGATACCTGTGAAGTATCTTAAATGTTTACTGGTACCATGAACCAGCCTATTGGCCACCACCTGACGTGGCGGTATATATTAATTTTCAATGTTTCGTTAACCAGGAAGATTTGTATCCTGAGAGTGAGGGTGATCTCTGTGGCCTCAAGATCATCAGGTTGAGCTCATTCGACGAGTACAATTTCCTTTTTTTTTATTAGTTTTAAATTAGCGATATCTGTATTGATCGCTAGTATTAATAATAATAATAATATTATTTTTATCTCTACAAGTACATGTACAAGGTATACAGGCCCACCTGACATCAATGATATACTACTACATAGAAAGCCACTTGTTATGCAGAGCATTTCGGACAAATTAGGTCAGTTTTGTCTCAGGATGCGACCCACACCAGTCGACTAGCTACCAGGTACCCATTTTACTGACGGGGAATATAGACAAATGGTGTAAAGAAACACGCCCAATGTTTGTACCCTCGCTGCGAATCGAACGTAGACTATCGCCGTGTGAAGCGAGAGCTTTAGCCACCTGGCTACGGGCACAGAAAATATTGCAGAAATATATTTAATGGAAAGCATTATGTAAGGAAGAAATAAGATCATGGTTGAACCTTTTAATACTGTTGTCGGTATCCAGGAGCCTGTGAGTGATAATCTTCTGAATTTTGTCATTATAATTATTATTATTATTGCTAACATTATTTTCATTATCGTTTATAATGCTTCGTTTCTAATTTTGTATTATACTTTCTTTTTCCAGTATTCTTTACTGGTTTCTTCCCAAGTTAAATTTATACCTTGACCTGTAAGTCTCTCTTCACCTTGACGTGATGTTCACTATATATTCACTATACATTCTTACATCTTAAAGTGACCCAGGATTGCCAGAGTGGCCATTTCATGGCCAAATTTTTGAAATTTAGATGATTTTTTGAACTCTGTGACTATGAAAAAATCAGTTTACCCATTTATGCAAATGTGGCCACTAATTTTACAAATATTTCAAATCATATGCATTGTTTACTTAGTTTAGTATTGTTATGGCGTTGTAGGGCTGTTTGTTCGATGACGTTATAATGAGCCTTTGTTAAATGGCTTATACTTTGTTACTATGACTCCCTCAATAACACCACACATGCTTGAGCTTCGTTGTGTACTTGTATAAAACAAGTACACAAAGCTCCCGCTCGGTATTGTTGTAAACATGATCCAGTTCTGTTGATAAATACCACCAATCACGCTGCTGTTCCGTTTTGTACTCGTATTCCACAGCCATACCGCCTTGGGTCCATGTCTGTTTTGATCGTCTCTAGTTAGTTACGGTGTAGACTTTGTGTTGCAAGTTTGTATTTCAAAACTAACGTGCAGCCAGAACTTTATAACATACCTGTTCATGAAAAATCAAAGAAACACCGAAACAAATATCCCAGTTCATCACAAACAACTCAAGATAAAGTTATCAAATCGTCCATGAATGACCAGCTGCGTTTCACTGAGTATTTTAAGTTTAATTAAAAGTATTTTTGATGAAATGTAATCGAATATGAAGACATAATTTATGCACACTTAATTGTTGGTATGTTAATTCACACAATTCAATCATTTTATATCTTTGGCCATATTTTTGGCCTAATACTTTTCCAAAGTGGCCATTTTTGACCGTATTTTCTTTAAATTTTGGCCATAAGCTGTTGTGTTCATCCGGCAAAGTTACTAACAAACAAGGGATCAAAATCTGCTGGCTACGAGATTTCTGTGTATGTACTTCTTGCTTGTTTCTGCGTGTCGTCCAGCCGGCGCCTCCCCACGTCCACGATGTCAACAATGTCACAAAGTGTGCCGGTTTCCCAATTATCTCCACGATATTGCGACTGTGGTGGTATTCGCCCACAAGTCATCTGCCAGGTGTGTCTAGGTTCCTGGAGGCCTCCAAATAAAAACAACGAATGCCTCCTTCCAGGAGCATTGCGACTGTGGTGGTATTCGCCCACAAGTCATCTGCCAGGTGTGTCTAGGTTCCTGGAGGCCTCCAAATAAAAACAACGAATGCCTCCTTCCAGGAGCATTGCGACTGTGGTGGTATTCGCCCACAAGTCATCTGCCAGGTGTGTCTAGGTTCCTGGAGGCCTCCAAATAAAAACAACGAATGCCTCCTTCCAGGAGCATTGCGACTGTGGTGGTATTCGCCCACAAGTCATCTGCCAGGTGTGTCTAGGTTCCTGGAGGCCTCCAAATAAAAACAACGAATGCCTCCTTCCAGGAGCATTGCGACTGTCGTGGTATTCGCCCACAAGTCATCTGCCAGGTGTGTCTAGGTTCCTGGAGGCCTCCAAATAAAAACAACGAATGCCTCCTTCCAGGAGCATTGCGACTGTCGTGGTATTCGCCCACAAGTCATCTGCCAGGTGTGTCTAGGTTCCTGGAGGCCTCCAAATAAAAACAACGAATGCCTCCTTCCAGGAGCATTGCGACTGTGGTGGTATTCGCCCACAAGTCATCTGCCAGGTGTGTCTAGGTTCCTGGAGGCCTCCAAATAAAAACAACGAATGCCTCCTTCCAGGAGCATTGCGACTGTGGTGGTATTCGCCCACAAGTCATCTGCCAGGTGTGTCTAGGTTCCTGGAGGCCTCCAAATAAAAACAACGAATGCCTCCTTCCAGGAGCATTGCGACTGTGGTGGTATTCGCCCACAAGTCATCTGCCAGGTGTGTCTAGGTTCCTGGAGGCCTCCAAATAAAAACAACGAATGCCTCCTTCCAGGAGACAGAGCTGGTAGACACCATAACTTCATATCTATAGAGGACGTAAAATCTGCAATCAATTTAACATCCTCAAGAACATTGTCACATATCCTCAAAGCAGCTAGCCCTCAAGCTGCTAGCAAATTTGCAAACCTCTTGAGGAAAGCCAATGATGCCCCTGCAATCCTGCTGTTCGGCAATGCTTATCTGCTGTCCCACCCAGGTGGGACAAGTCGCTAACAATACCTATTATCAAGGCAATAAATGCATTCCCTAGAGATAACTTCATTCATCTCCCCTTTAGTGCAACAAACACCCGCCCGGGAAATGTCAACAAAAGAACACACACACACACACACACACACACACACACACACACACACACACACACACACACACACACACACACACACACACAAAAAAAAAAAAAAAAAAAAAAAAAAAAAGGGGGGGGGGACGCTACTAGTAAGGATACTATTGTTCGTAAGGATGCCACTACAGCCTAAGCTGTGAAGAACAAACATCCACCCAGAGATCCCAACATCAAAATTAACACCCCTGAGATTACAGTACGTGAAGAACATTCAACTCTACAGGATGCTAATGTGAATAAAGCTGCAATGTCATTCCCACAGGGAATGACATTGCAGCTTTAAATGCCACAACTTTAAAACAAATGCTCAATCCAGCACTTGGAGATGTTTCATAGAAGTTGGAGACAGTAAACCTACATGGTAAGAAGCATGAACAATATGTAAAGTAAAAGGACACAAGTGCAACTAATGTGACATTTATTGTGGCAACGTTTCGCTCTCCAGGAGCTTTATCAAGCCATTACAAACAATACATGGACACAGAGGGTATATAAAGGCTCTAAGTGAGGTATTGCACCTCACTTAGAGCCTTTATATACCCTCTGTGTCCATGTATTGTTTGTAATGGCTTGATAAAGCTCCTGGAGAGCGAAACGTTGCCACAATAAATGTCACATTAGTTGCACTTGTGTCCTTTTACTTTACATATTGTCGGTAATTCTACCAACTTTATTACAAGCATGAACAAGTTGTCTTCACTTCACGCCCCATACAAGAAGCATCCGTCTCTCTGCGTATTATCCTGAAGCCGTGTCTGCAAGTTTCATTATTCAGACACAGGATCTAGGTCAAAATTTGCTGAATTTTCCTCGAGAAATCTTCGTGGCGTCACCCTGGGTCTTCACAGCGCCCCACGCTGTTTCATCGTCACCTGTATGTTTCTGATTGTTCCAAGTCACTTGCTGTTTTCCACTGCCTGACGTCACTTCGTGACGTTACCCAGGACGTCTGCCTGACGTCCCTTGTGACGTCACCCCAGGACGTCTGCCGGACGTTACCTTGCGACGTCACCCCTCGACGTCTGCCCGGCATCACTCCAGGACGTTGCCTGACGCCACCCCGACGTCACTGGATGTCTGCCCGACGCCACCTCGCGACATCACTCACGATGCTGCCTGCCGTCATTTTCCGACGTCACCTAGGAAGACTGCCCGACGTCACTCCAGGACGTCACCTCGCGACATCACCCATGACATCTGCCCGACGCTACTCCAGGACGTCACCCTGGACGTCTACCCTACGTTACTCCAGAACGTCACCATGGATGTCTACCCGACGTTACTCCACGACGTCACCCTGGACGTCTGCCCGACGTTACTCCAGGGCTTCACCTTAGACGTCCTCCCGAAGTCACCTCACGACCTCTGCCCAACGTCATCTTCCACATCACCCAATGACGTCACTGCCGCCTGACGTCACCTCGCAATGTCACCCCACGACATCCCTCACGACGTCACGCCTGACATCACCACATGAGGTCACATCGACAGTGTTATAGTTTCACAGTGAGCCATTTGTTTCATAGGTGTCGAGAAGATTGAGTGAGATGTGTCACGTAATTCCTCTCAGTGTTCTCAAATGTTCGTAAATGTTTTAGTGTCGATTGTTGCACAGAAAAGCGTCATATGCTAGTGCAAGCTATGTAACAGCATGTGCAGTGCGGGTGTGTACAGTTTTTCGTGTGTCCCGATGTGTGGTCTGAGCCCAGCTGTGTATGTGGACCAGAGTATGGTCTGAGCCCAGACCACTGGTGGCACCCTTGTGTTACACATCACCTGTTGTGACCTTTGACAGCTGACATTTGTCAGACCTGGCATCAGTTTACGAGTGTCTGAGCCCCCCTTGTACAGAAAGCTCTTTGCCTGCCGTTCAAAGACGCCTGAGTCGTACCTTCTCTGATGCCCCTTTGAGACTCGTTTCACTCCTCCTCTTGACAAGCAGAGTGCAGTTATATGTAGAAACCAATCTGAGGATGCTTAGATTAACCTCTGATATGACTCCAACTGTCGAGAGGATGACATCGTGAAGCCGAAGTAACCATGTCGGCAGGCGACTGTCTGCCATGTGTCACGGCTTCAGTGAGCAGCCTGCACAAACATGATGTCACTTTGACCATTAGCCCGCTCACTGTAGTTACTGTGTATACTGCTACGACTCCCAGACATTTCGCCTGAGTCATCTCTGCTATAACTCACTTAACTCACTGGCAGTGACAGCCCCAGCGACAGTACCAGTCGAAAAATGTCCTCCTGAGTCGCTTGCCAGAAGAAGTCCTGTCCAGTTGCCGAGTACTGATGATACCTCACTCGAGAGCACCAGCAGGATGTGCCCTAGGATGAGTGAGCCCTGCAACAACTACTATGTTCACTGCTTCACTGTTCCAGAGACCGTACGCTGTTACATCACATTATTATTATTATTATTATTATAATCAAGGGGGAAGCGCTAAACCCGGAGGATTATACAGCGCCTGGGGGGGGGGATGTGGAAGGCATTCAGGCTTAATTCGGGGAACTGGAGCACAGATCCAATTCCCTAAATCAAGAGCCCCTCACCAACATCAAGGAACCTTCCTTGAGGGGTGTTACATCACAGCTAAGCTGCAGTGATGTCTCATGTGTTGCAGCATCTGTCCAGATGCAGGAAGGTGTGCAGTGAAGCCCGCTGAAGCCTTGGTCCACGATGTTTTAGCACAAATAACTTATTTTCCTTCCCTCCCTCTAGGAAGTTTTTTTTCCCATGTCCACATGTATATATATATAATTTTTATGTTGTCTTCTGTGCCGTTCCTGCGAGAGAGACCGAGCATTTTTTACAGTCAATCATGGTCGAGGACGACCATGGATAGGTAGCCGAGCAAAATGAAGACAGTAAGCCAATACATGGTAAGTTCCTATAGTTTCCACCAGAGGGCAAATCTCTGGGTTGGTATGCCCAGGCTTGCATCCCTCTCACTCGGCGCCAACTCAACCTAGAGTCAGCTACAAGGTCTACTCCGTCACTCTCTCCTGGGCTGGCCTTACGGCCCTGGGCACTTAAACACACTGCCTGTGTACCACGAAGCGCAAATAAAGTAAGCAGCCTCCAAAGAGTATCACTGACCCTGCTACCAAAGACACACGTAATTATTCTGTGATAAAGTTGTCATCTGAGCTCACTAAATTTGCTAGTGTGTGCCTGGCTGCATCACTATGTACTCTCCGGAAAAAGGATAGAGGAATCAAGCCCATTGTTGCCAGGGCTGCAATGAGAATGGTGAGTCACAGTGGTGGCTGTCATAGTGCTGAAACCAACACAGCTCGGTTTTGGTGTTCACAAAAGCTGTGAAGCAATGGCCCCAGCAGTACAGGTATGCATTAATAATATGTTAAATCAAAAAGCCCTGATCAAAATGCACTTTGCCAACGCGTTTAACTTAGAAGGGATGCTGCTCTCTATGCAGCTTCTAGACATTTCCCCTCCACTTATACTTTTAACTAATCGTGTTATAATGGTACCTCTAAACTGCTGTTGGAGAAACGTGACATTGACTCGTGTGAGGGTGTGCAACAGAGGGACCCTCTAGCCTCTTTTCTTTTCAGTCTTGTCATCAATGAGTCACAGCAACACTGTCCAGTGAGCTCAATATGAAATGATGATACCCTGGCTGGCACTAAAGAATCGCTCCTATATGACATCAAGAAAACAAAGGACATTGGAGAGACCCTGCTTCTACCTTTAAACCACACCAAATGTGAAATAGTTTCTACTAATTGAGAGATCACTGATAAATTTGCACTGCTTTGCCATTAGCACGAACCATCGATCCAGAAAATAATCCTCTTTTTTGTTGCTTCTCTCTGGTTCACTGCTATTGATCTGATTCTAGAAATAAATCTCAGGCCTCAGGATTATAGAAGGCAGGATGAAAGACACTGATACACATGATGTCCTATACCTACCCATCAGATGCCTGTCCCTTCCCAAACACACCTCTTGAGATGTTTCCCAGCCTTCCACAGTCAAACCCTCAAGGAATATGACTCCCTCCTAATAACCATGCTAGAGAATGTACTGTATCTTACACTTGAAGATGGAAAGTGGTTGCAAGCCTCGCTTCCAGTCAGGCTTGGGGGGTAGGAGATACGTGAATTCTCCCAGATTTCCCTACCAGCTTTCTCATCCTCTTCCATAGTATTCGATGAGCTTATAAAGCAAATTCTTCCAGACGACCTTAGTGGCTAAGTAGAAATACAGGACCCAAGCTGCTCCAAGGCTATTACCGAGTGGGGAAAACTCGCTCCTCAAGAGCGAAACCCAGTGTAGCACTGGCCTGCAAACAGTCCAAATGAGATAACCCCATTGTTTAAAATGTGCATAACAGCATGCTCAAGTTCATATTATTGAGAGAGTTCGCCTGTCTCCAAGATGTGAGCACACATCATTCTGGGGACTTCCTTAACAGTTCTCATTTCGTCAGTGGGAACACGTCTTAGACCCACAGACCCTCCATATAGCAGAGGCTCTTCTCCAAAATGCCCCAATTCACACTAAATATACATACATTTACGGCAATGCATAAGTCGACGCATATGGTCTACATGGCCTACACTGCTCCAAACCCAAGGGTTGGCATGCTAGGTGCCAAGCACGTATAGAACCCCAATCACTAGAATCCAGCAATAATCACAATTCCTCCCCGACGGTATCGCCATCTATCCCTGGAAGAATGGCAAGCTTTTAGCATGGGACTATACATGCATGTCGACTCTGGCTAACACCTACATCTATGATAGCGTAGGGTAACAGGGAGTACAAGACCACCAAATACAGACATAAGCCTTCAGTATCACTATGTGCAAGTGGGATGCACACCCTGGGATCATGGGGCAAGACTCATTGACACCACAAGGGACCCAAGGGCAGTAACTACATACACACACACATATATATATATATATATATATATATATATATATATATATATATATATATATATATATATATATATCTATATATATACACACATATATTATTATTATTTTTTATTCTCCCCCTGGCCGATTCCCACCAAGGCAGGGTGGCCCGAAAAAGAAAAACTTTCACCATCATTCACTCCATCACTGTCTTGCCAGAAGGGTGCTTTACACTACAGTTTTTAAACTGCAACATTTACACCCCTCCTTCAGAGTGCAGGCACTGTACTTCCCATCTCCAGGACTCAAGTCCGGCCTGCCGGTTTCCCTGAACCCCTTCATAAATGTTACTTTGCTCACACTCCAACAGCACGTCAAGTATTAAAAACCATTTGTCTCCATTCACTCCTATCAAACACGCTCACTCATGCCTGCTGGAAGTCCAAGCCCCTCGCACACAAAACCTCCTTTACCCCCTCCCTCCAACCTTTCCTAGGCCGACCCCTACCCCGCCTTCCTTCCACTACAGACTGATACACTCTTGAAGTCATTCTGTTTCGCTCCATTCTCTCTACATGTCCGAACCTCCTCAACAACCCTTCCTCAGCCCTCTGGACAACAGTTTTGGTAATCCCGCACCTCCTCCTAACTTCCAAACTACGAATTCTCTGCATTATATTCACACCACACATTGCCCTCAGACATGACATCTCCACTGCCTCCAGCCTTCTCCTCGCTGCAACATTCATCACCCATGCTTCACACCCATATAAGAGCGTTGGTAAAACTATACTCTCATACATTCCTCTCTTTGCCTCCAAGGACAAAGTTCTTTGTCTCCACAGACTCCTAAGTGCACCACTCACCCTTTTCCCCTCATCAATTCTATGATTCACTTCATCTTTCATAGACCCATCCGCTGACACGTCCACTCCCAAATATCTGAATACATTCACCTCCTCCATACTCTCTCTCCCTCCAATCTGATATCCAATCTTTCATCACCTAATCTTTTTATCCTCATAACCGTACTCTTTCCTGTATTCACCTTTAATTTTCTTCTTTTTGCACAACCTACCAAATTCATCCACCAATCTCTGCAACTTCTCTTCAGAATCTCCCAAGAGCACAGTGTCATCAGCAAAGAGCAACTGTGACAACTCCCACTTTGTGTGTGATTCTTTATCTTTTAACTCCACGCCTCTTGCCAAGACCCTCGCATTCACTTCTCTTACAACCCCATCTATAAATATATTAAACAACCACGGTGACATCACACATCCTTGTCTAAGGCCTACTTTTACTGGGAAATAATTTCCCCCTTTCCTACATACTCTAACTTGAGCCTCACTATCCTCGTAAAAACTCTTCACTGCTTTCAGTAACCTACCTCCTACACCATACACTTGCAACATCTGCCACATTGCCCCCCTATCCACCCTGTCATACGCCTTTTCCAAATCCATAAATGCCACAAAGACCTCTTTAGCCTTACCTAAATACTGTTCACTTATATGTTTCACTGTAAACACCTGGTCCACACACCCCCTACCTTTCCTAAAGCCTCCTTGTTCATCTGCTATCCTATTCTCCGTCTTACTCTTAATTCTTTCAATAATAACTCTACCATACACTTTACCAGGTATACTCAACAGACTTATCCCCCTATAATTTTTGCACTCTCTTTTATCCCCTTTGCCTTTATACAAAGGAACTATGCATGCTCTCTGCCAATCCCTAGGTACCTGACCCTCTTCCATACATTTATTAAATAATTGCACCAACCACTCCAAAACTATATCCCCACCTGCTTTTAACATTTCTATCTTTATCCCATCAATCCCGGCTGCCTTACCCCCTTTCATTTTACCTACTGCCTCACGAACTTCCTCCACACTCACAACTGGCTCTTCCTCACTCCTGCAAGATGTTATTCCTCCTTGCCCTATACACGAAATCACAGCTTCCCTATCTTCATCAACATTTAACAATTCCTCAAAATATTCCCTCCATCTTCCCAATACCTCTAACTCTCCATTTAATAACTCTCCTCTCCTATTTTTAACTGACAAATCCATTTGTTCTCTAGGCTTCCTTAACTTGTTAATCTCACTCCAAAACTTTTTCTTATTTTCAACAAAATTTGTTGATAACATCTCACCCACTCTCTCATTTGCTCTCTTTTTACATTGCTTCACCACTCTCTTAACCTCTCTCTTTTTCTCCATATACTCTTCCCTCCTTGCATCACTTCTACTTTGTAAAAACTTCTCATATGCTAACTTTTTCTCCCTTACTACTCTCTTTACATCATCATTCCACCAATCGCTCCTCTTCCCTCCCGCACCCACTTTCCTGTAACCACAAACTTCTGCTGAACACTCTAACACTACATTTTTAAACCTACCCCATACCTCTTCGACCACATTGCCTATGCTCTCATTTGCCCATCTATCCTCCAATAGCTGTTTATATCTTACCCTAACTGCCTCCTCTTTTAGTTTATAAACCTTCACCTCTCTCTTCCCTGATGCTTCTATTCTCCTTGTATCCCATCTACCTTTTACTCTCAGTGTAGCTACAACTAGAAAGTGATCTGAAATATCTGTGGCCCCTCTATAAACATGTACATCCTGAAGTCTACTCAACAGTCTTTTATCTACCAATACATAGTCCAACAAACTACTGTCATTTCGCCCTACATCATATCTTGTATACTTATTTATCCTCTTTTTCTTAAAATATATATTACCTATAACTAAACCCCTTTCTATACAAAGTTCAATCAAAGGGCTCCCATTATCATTTACACCTGGCACCCCAAACTTACCTACCACACCCTCTCTAAAAGTTTCTCCTACTTTAGCATTCAGGTCCCCTACCACAATTACTCTCTCACTTGGTTCAAAGGCTCCTATACATTCACTTAACATCTCCCAAAATCTCTCTCTCTCCTCTACATTCCTCTCTTCTCCAGGTGCATACACGCTTATTATGACCCACTTTTCGCATCCAACCTTCACTTTAATCCACATAATTCTTGAATTTACACATTCATATTCTCTTTTCTCCTTCCATAACTGATCATTTAACATTACTGCTACCCCTTCCTTTGCTCTAACTCTCTCAGATACTCCAGATTTAATCCTATTTATTTCCCCCCACTGAAACTCCCCTACCCCCTTCAGCTTTGTTTCGCTTAGGGCCAGGACATCCAACTTCTTTTCATTCATAACATCAGCAATCATCTGTTTCTTGTCATCCGCACTACATCCACGCATATTTAAGCATCCCAGTTTTATAAAGTTTTTCTTCTTCTCTTTTTTAGTAAATGTCTACAGGAGAAGGGGTTACTAGCCCATTGCTCCCGGCATTTTAGTCGCCTCATACGACACGCATGGCTTATGGAGGAAAGATTCTTTTCCACTTCCCCATGGACAATAGAAGAAATAAAGAACAAGAACTATGTAGAAAAAGGAGAAAAACCTAGATGTATGTATATATATATGCATGTGCGTGTCTGTGAAGTGTGACCAAAGTGTAAGTAGGAGTAGCAAGATATCCCTGTTATCTAGCGTGTTTATGAGACAGAAAAAGAAACCAGCAATCCTACCATCATGCAAAATAGTTACAGGTTTCTGTTTCACAGTCATCTGGCAGGAAGGTAGTACTTCCCTGGGTGGTTGCTGTCTACCAACCTACTATCTATATAATATGTAATTATATATATATATATATATATATATATATATATATATATATATATATATATATATATATAATTACATATATATATATATATATATATATATATATATATATATATATATATATATATATATATATATATATATATATATGCAATAAGATCACAGTAAACAGGTGATTTCAGAATATGCAAAACAACCACTCTGAAAGAATAGAGAAATTCCAAGCGCTTTCGTGACTACTCACATTATCAAGGAACTATGAAAGTAAAGCATCCAAGGAAGCTATATAAGGGGTCTGGCCGGCACCTCACTATCAGATCCCACAACGGTTTAAACACCTGACGCGCGCCGACCCAACTTGGATAGGTCCTTGGCACAACTCACCCCACAAACTATTCTACCCAAGAAATAAGAAATTTTAACGATTCTATTAATTCTATTAATTATAAATGGATCTAATTTATATAAACCAAAGGAAATATTCATATTATTGTCAAAACTGCTTTTTATGAAACAAGATTCAATTATATTCCTGTCGACCATGGACTTGCTTGATACTACTTTCTCAACTTTTTGAAAATCAATTGGATGGTTAAAATCTCTTACATGAATAAATAGAGCATTGGAATCTTGTCCAGTTCTAATGCTATATTTATGTTGTTTTAATCTTAGTTCGAGATTTTTACCAGTTTGACCGTAATAAACTTTATCACAAATTTTACAACGAATCTTATGGACACATACAACAGCATTTTGGGGGGAATTCTTTATCAAAAGTTTTTTTACTGTATCAAGATTTTTGAATACAACTTTAATATTAAAAGTCTTAAGAAGAGAAGGCATATCAACCAAGTTTTCATGGTAAGGGAGAACCAACATATTTTTATTTGAATAAGGCTGGTTGTCCCTTTTTGGATTGTAAAAAGTATTTCTAGCAACTTTAAAAGATTTATCAATTACATTTCTTGGGTATTTTAAATCATTACCTATTTCATAAATTTTGGATATTTCCTCATCTATGAACTCAGGACTACAAATTCGTAAAGCTCTCAAAAACATTGATGAGAAAACAGACAGTTTGACTCTATCTTGATGCGAGGAATAATAGTGGACATAGGAACAGTTATTTGTAGGTTTTCTGTAAATTTTAAATTTGAATTCATTATTACCCTTAATAATTAAAACATCTAGAAAAGGCAATGAGTTATTTTCTTCAAACTCAACAGTAAAGTTTATAGAATGGGCTAAGCTATTTAATTTTCCAAGGAAATGGTGTATATCTACATTTTTGGGCATAAGACACAAAATATCATCAACATATCTGAACCATTTTGCTCTATTAGGGAGGATTGTGTTAAGTAACCTTGTTTCAAAAAATTCCATGTATAGGTTACTAAGAACAGGTGAAAGAGGATTTCCCATTGCCATACCAAACTTCTGAGTGTAAAACTTATCATTAAATACAAATTTTGCATCAACAATGCAAAGTTTAATAAGTTTAATGATAGTAGAAACTGGCAATGGTAAATCATAGTTAACGAGTTCTTCAGATAAGAAACTTAATAAATCATCAACAGGAACTTTCGTAAACAAGGAAGTAACATCAAAACTAACCATGTTAAAATCATTTAAGTCAATCAAGGAGCTTAATTTATCAACCAAGTCTATGTTGTTTTTAACATTAAAGTTAGAAATTTTGCCAACAATAGGGCTCAAAATATCAACAAGCCATTTGGATAATTTATATGAAACTGACCCTATGGAGCTAATAATTGGTCTGACTGGATTCCCTGGTTTGTGTGTTTTTATTAGTCCATACATGTAAGGCAAAGATGGATTAGTGGAAGTAAATTGTTTGACTAATTCATCTTTGCCTTTCAGTAGAAGTTTTATTGTTTTATTGAAATTGCTGTTAACGGTTTCTAGGGGATTTTTCCTAAGTTTAGAATAGGTTTCAGTATCATCTAAGAGATTATTCATTTTTTCTTGGTAATCATTTTCTTTCATAATTACTACTGCATTTATTTTGTCTGCTTTAGTAAGGCGCAAATTTTTATTGTTATTAAGTGTATCATAAGACTTAAAGAATCTTTGAGGGCAATTGGGAATGTTTCTATGTCCACTATTATTCCTCGCATCAAGATAGAGTCAAACTGTCTGTTTTCTCATCAATGTTTTTGAGAGCTTTACGAATTTGTAGTCCTGAGTTCATAGATGAGGAAATATCCAAAATTTATGAAATAGGTAATGATTTAAAATACCCAAGAAATGTAATTGAAAAATCTTTTAAAGTTGCTAGAAACACTTTTTATAATCCAAAAAGGGACAACCAGCCTTATTCAACTAAAAATATGTTGGTTCTCCCTTACCATGAAAACTTGGTTGATATGCCTTCTCTTCTTAAGACTTTTAATATTAAAGTTGTATTCAAAAATCTTGATACAGTGAAAAAACTTTTGATAAAGAATTCCCCCCAAAATGCTGATGGATGTGTCTATAAGATTTCTTGTAAAATTTGCGATAAAGTTTATTACGGTCAAACTGGTAAAAATCTCGAACTAAGATTAAAACAACATAAATATAGCATTAGAACTGGACAAGATTCCAATGCTCTATTTATTCATGTAAGAGATTTTAACCATCCAATTGATTTTCAAAAAGTTGAGAAAGTAGTATCAAGCAATTCCATGGTCGACAGGAATATAATTGAATCTTGTTTCATAAAAAGCAGTTTTGACAATAATATGAATATTTCCTTTGGTTTATATAAATTGGATCCATTTATAATTAATAGAATTTGGGAAGAATTTAATAATACACTGGACAAATAATAATTTTTAAATTTTCTTGGGTAGAATAGCTTGGGGGTGAGTTGTGCAAGGGACCTATCCAAGTTGGGTCGCCGCGCGTCACGTGTTTAACCGTTGTGGGATCTGATAGTGAAGTACTGGCCGGACCCCTTATATAGCTTCCTTGGATGCTTTACTTTCATAGTTCCTTGATAATGTGAGTAGTCACGAAAGCGATTGGAATTTCTCTATTTTTTCAGAGTGGTTGTTTTGCATATTTTGAAATCGCATGTTTACTGTGATCTTATTGCATATATATATATATATATATATATATATATATATATATATATATATATATATATATATATATATATATATATATATATATATATATATATAATTTCAGAAAGGATTTAATTTTAAATGAGTTCTTGCTAATTGACCAGTTTTACATATTCGGCACGACATATATACTCACCAGGTGCCTGTCATTCCCAAAACTTACCTATTTTCTTAGATGCTCCCCAGCCTTCAGCAGTCCAAAACTCAAGGAATATGACTCTCTCTTGAAGGCCATGCTAGAGAGTGTATTGAATCTTTCCCTTGACGATGGAGAGTGGTTGCAAGCCTCACTTCCGGTCAGGCTTGGAGGGCTAGGAGTACGCAGATCCTCCCAGATTGCTCTACCAGCTTTCCTATCCTCTTCCATTGCATCAAACGAGTTGATAAGACAAATTCTTCCTGACACCCTCAGTGACTCAGCAGGAATAGAAGACCCTAGCTATGCCAGTGCCATCACCGAATAGGAGACTCTTGCTGCTCCAGCACCAAACCCTAGTGCATTTCTGGCTCACAGTCAAGCTGGGATGGCCCAATTGCTGAAAAGGTGCTTGCCAACATGCTCAGGTCTGCAACATCAGATAGGGAGATTGCCCGTCTCCAGGCTGTGAGTGCACCTCACTCCGGGGACTTCCTCCAAACAGTTCCCATATCGGCAATGGGAACGTGACTCGACCCTAAGACCCTCCGTATTGCAGTGGCTCTGAGCCTTGCTGCCCCAATTCACACAGAATACATGTGTATTTGCGGCGAAGTGCAAGCAGACCAATACGGTCTACATGGTCTTAACTGTTCCAAAACCAAGGGCTGGCATGCAAGACACAATGACGTCAACGACATCATTAAGAGAACCCTTGCTACAGCTGGATGCCCTGCCGAGAGGAAGCCACGATCACTTGCAGCAAACAATACCCACAACCCAGCAAACCGCCCCGAAGGGATCACCATCTATCCTTGGAAGAATGGCAAGCTCTTAGCATGGGACTATACCTGAGTGTCCACACTGGCTGACACCTATATCCATCACAGTGTGGGGCGACAGGGAGGAGCTGCTGACCACAGGGAGGAGTACAAGATCAGCAAGTACAGGGACATTAGCCAACAGTATCAATTTGTCCCAGTGGGATCAGAGACCTTGGGATCATGGGGAAAAAATGCCACACGTTTCCTTAAAGAATTGGGTTCCAGACTCATCGACACCACCAGAGACCCAAGGGCAGCCACTTTCATGTTCCAGCGCCTCAGCGTCGCCATCCAGAGGGGAAATGCTTGCTGCATACTTGGCTCACGTCCAGCCTCGAAGGAGCTGGAGGAAATTCATGTTCTTTGATAAATTGTGCCATTGTATTCATGTTTACGTTTTTTCTGTAAATGTATTTTGTTTATTAATAAATGTTCACATAGAATAAAAAATATATAGGGGGTGGTAGGAGAAGCAAATATTCAAACAGCTCCGGGGAGAACCTTGAGTTTTCCCTGAGGTACGTTTATTGTCTTCTCTGAGGATGAGGGTCCCCATTCCAGCTATAGAGGTGGTACTTCCCTATATATATATATATATATATATATATATATATATATATATATATAATATATATATAAAATGTCGTGCCGAATAGTTAAAACTGGTCAATTAGCAAGAACTCTTTTAAAATTAAGTCCTTTCAAATAATTTTCTTATACGTTTAAAGATATATTTTTTTATTTATGTTAATGTAAAAATTAATAATTTTGTACCAAAAGCACTTCAGAAAACTTAGCTAACCTTATTATAACAGGCGCAGTTTTATTTAGCCTAATCCATCTAAATATATTTCAGATAAGTTTCCAATAATTTAATAAAAAACGAACACAATGAAATATACATTTTTTTGTCAGGTTCAGAATGATTTTTCGGAAATTATTACGTACATGAATTTTCGCTTGCCTTATTCGGCAAGAACATTATTGCTATTTTAGCCAAAATAGCAAGTTTTACCTATTCGGCACGATATATATATTATTTATGATAGGATTCAGGGAAACCGGCAGCCGGACTCGAGTCCTGGAGATGGGAAATACAGTGCCTGCACTCTGAAGGAGGGATGCTAATGTTGCAGTTTTATAACTGTAGTGTAAACATACCTCTGACAAGACAGTGATGGAGTGAATGACGGTGAAAGTTTTTCTTTTTCGCGCCACCCTGCCTTAGTAGGAAACGGCTGATGTGTGATACAAAACTGTAGGAGAAGTAGTAGGTGGTGACACATCTCACAGACATCAATGTGTTTAAGATTCTTCTTGTGTTAGCGGAATTTGTCTTGGGTCATCAAGGTTTACTTGTTGTTAACGAGATCTCGGAGGCTGAAGATGCCTGTAGGGAATTGTAGTTGCATTTTAAGTTTGTGACTTGATGTTTTTTTTTTCTATGTGAGTTTTTGTAATCAAGTCTGGTTCTTTGGAGACACTGAAAGTTAGTTTGTTTTTTTCATTTGGGACTTCTTTAATGGATTTTCCTATGTAGTTCACACACACACACACACACACAAATAATTGCTGCATCTTATGTGCTTCTGGAAATCTAAGAATAGCTTTTGGAAATCTAAGGAGTCATTCACTACACTATACACAGTGAACATCAGGCGTACATTGGAGTATGCAACACTAGTGTTAAAAGTACAGTGGTGATTTGTACTTAGCTCAGTGTTGATCTGTACTTAGCTCTGTGACATGTCTAGTGCACTGTCTGTGAATCTGAACCAAGATGTCCTCCATTGAACGACTTTGCCAGCACCTTAAGGAGGAGCTTATGGTGGCTTAGCTCGAGATACGGCGATTGACGGAGGAAAATATGAGGATTCGTAGTAATCCTGTTGTTGTGAATCCTGAAGTCAAGGAAGTCGCCTGGACAGTTACCGGACATCGTGGAACCAAGCTTAGGATCAAGAGGACAGATGGAGAAGTAGAACAGATGAAGTCAGGAGGCTACTGTGGAAACATCGAACCCATTCTCTGTGCTTCCAGACGAATGTGAGGCAATTACTGGGAACGTCCCGGCAAAGAACAACTATGAAGATAGGTAAGACACATATGCAACAGTTAGTTATCTTTATTTCGAAACGTTTCGCCTACACAGTAGGCTTCTTCAGTCGAGTACAGAAAAGTTGATAGAAGCAGAAGAGATTTGAAGACGATGTAATGAGTCCATCACCCTCGAAGTTTTGAGGTGGTCTGAATACATCGTCTTCAAATCTCTTCTGCTTCTATCAACTTTTCTGTACTCGACTGAAGAAGCCTACTGTGTAGGCGAAACATTTCGAAATAAGGATACCTAACTGTGGCATATGTGTCTTACCTAATAACCTGTCGGTATTTTATGCTATTTTAATGTTCAACAATGAAAATAGGAGCATTGTGCTAGTTGGGGACAGTCAGATGAAGTACATGGATAGGGCCTTCAGCTTGAAAGACAGGAGGAGGACACAGAGGGTTTGCTTTCCTGGGGCTGGGGTAAAGGATATCGTTAGCCGGCTTGACAACATTATGTATGGTAATGGGATCAATTAAATTATTTGCCTCAATGCTAGAAGTAATGATGTAGGCAAGCGTAGACGTGAGGATTTAGTTATATGGTATATGACAGCAATAGACATAATTAGGGAGAATGGGGGGCACTCTATTATATGTGGCATTTTGCCAAGAAGGGATGTTAGAAATGAACGATTGTCCAGAATAACTGATATTAATTGTTGGCTGGACAAACACTGTAAGGATAATGGAGTACCATTCATTGACAACTGGGACAACTTCTACGGTAGAATGTCCATGAATGTCAGCGATGGGGTTCACTTATCCAAGGTAGGTGTGGGTTTTCTCTCTAGTTCAGTTGAGGGTGTTGTTAGGGCTTTAAACTAGGATTAATTAGAAGTATGGGTTTAGAAATGGAAAATAGTGAGGTTGTCAGTCCGTCAGCCCTCCAGACTGAGGGACTGACAACCTCCAACCTACATCTTCAAAAGTGATGGACTGATTATATAGTCTTCACATCTCTACTGCTCCTGTCTACTTTCTGTACCCGACTGAAGATACTTACCGTGTAGGCGAAACGTTTCGGAAAAAGATACCTAACCTGTCGGTATTGTATACCATTTTGATATTCATCCTCAGTATTTTATTAAGATTGCCTTTTTTTTATGCCCAGAGAGATCCAACTTCATCCTAATTCCTATAAGTTTGTCTTATTACATTGAAATTGCTTTGGAATGAGCTGAGGTAGGTAGCAGCTCTTAGCCTATAAATATATGTTAGAACTCTTAATATAACCCTGCATAACCATTTTGTAGAGAGAGAGAGAGAGAGAGAGAAAGAGAGAGAGAGAGAGAGCAGCTGACATCGTTTTTCCTCTACCACTCGTACCTTTGTGACCGCCAACATGACGTCAATAAAGGTCATTCTGCTGCTGATCTGCAGTTAAACCTCTCCTTTATGTGGCACTAGTAACTGGATGAATTCGAGGTCAGCTATGAGGTAGCACTGGACATTACTGGCGCTTTCGACCATGTATGACACCAGTAACTCTTGACAAAACTGCAAGCACTGGGAGTCGCCGGCTCTGCGCTTCACCTCCCCAGTGATTATCTTAAAGCAAGATATCTAAGTGCAGTTCTTAACTGGACAATCAAAACGAGATACTAATGATGCAAGTGTCGCACAGGAAAGTGTTCTCGGGCCTTTGTTATGGAATATCTACAATAACATTAAAAAGGATTTAAAATTAACTGATATAGGTAACAGCCCTTAGCTTGTAAATAAAGTTAGGAATTCTTAACCTTTCTTTGTAAAACCCTGCATAAGAGAGAGAGAAAGAGAGAGAGATAGCAAGAGAAAACGAGAGAGCAAGACAAAGTGAGAGAGAGCGAGAGAGAAGCATCCATGCATGCCAAATGTCATCTTTATAAATGTCACAAGGTGGGTATTGCGGAAATTGCATGCGTTATTTATTTCCTCGTGCCTAGTTTGGAACCCTCTTGTCTGCTTGGAATGATTTTTTCAGCAGAGAAAAAAGGTAGACGATGAGAGTTGTATCACATTCTAAACACGAATGTCAATTTCAAAATGACTTCATGTGCTCGACATAACCTAGGACATTCTAGTTTTCAGCGCTAAATGATGAAAAAGTAATAATTCACTATAATACAGAATGTTATGCTATCTATTTCTAGTTGATAAGAGGCTGAACCCTTGAGAGTACACGTGTACACACAAACATGTATACACACACCTACTTACACACGCCTACACCTTGACACACACACACACACACACACACACACACACACACACACACACACACACACACACAGACTCGACCCCTTCAACCTCAACTAGGTGAGTACGGAGGGGTAGGGTACACCACCAAGTGTTGGACACAGTACACACAACCGAGGAATAAGTGAAGAGGCTTCTGAGTGAGCTAGATACCTCAAAGGCGACGGAGCCGCATAACATCTCTCCATGGGTCCTGAGAGAGGGAGCAGAGGCTATATGTACCACTAACAACAAAATTCAACACATATATCGATGCAGGGAGATTACCTGAGGTATGGCAGACAGCAAATGTAGTCCCAATTTTTATAAAAATGAGACAGACATGAAGCACTAAACTACAGACCAGTGTCACTGACATGTATAGTATGCAAAGTCATGGAGAAGCTTATCAGGAGAAGTGTGGTGGAACACCTAGAAAGAAATGATCTCATCAACAGCAGCCAACATGGTGTAAGGGAGGGGAAATCCTGTGTCACAAACCTACTGGAGTTCTATGACAGGGTGACAGCAGTAAGACAAGACAGAGGTGGGTAGATTGCATTTTCTTGGATTGTAAGGAGGCGTCTGAGACAGTTCCACACAAGAGATTTGTGCAAAAACTGGAGGACCAAGCAGGGATAACAGGGAAGGCACTACAATGGATGAGGGAATACTTGTCAGGAAGACAGAAGCGAGTCATGGTATGCGGCGAGGTGTCAGAGTGAGCACTTGTGACGAGTGGGGTTCCACAGGGGTCAGTCCTACGACCAGTGCTGTTTCTGGTTTTAGTGAACTACATGACGGAAGGAATAGTATCCGAAGTGTCCCTGTTTGCTGATGATGTGAAGTTGATGAGAAGAATTCATACAGACGAAAACCAGGCAGAACTACAATGGGATCTGGACAGGCTGCAGACCTGGTAAAGCAATTGGCTCCTGGAGTTAAACCCCACCAAGTGCAAAGTCATGAAGATTGGAAATGGGCAAAGAAGACCGCAGACGGAGTACAGTCTAGGGGGGCCAAAGACTACAAACCTCACTCAAGGAAAATGATCTTGGGGTGTGTATAACACCAGGCACATCTGAGGCGTACAGCAACCAAATAACTTCTGCAGCATGTGGGCGCCTAGCAAACTTAAGAACAGCATTCCGACATCTTAATAAGGAATCGTTCAGGACCCTGTACACTGTGTACGTTAGGCCCATACTGTGGTACCAGTCCGGAACCCACATCTAGCCAAGCACGTAAAGAAACTAGAGAAAGTGCAAAGGTTTGCAACAAGAATAGTCCCAGAGCTATGGGGTATGTCCTACAAGGAGAGGTTAAGGGAAACTGACTTGACCACACTGGAGGACAGGAGAGATAGGGGGACATGATAACGACATGTAAAATACTGAGAGGAAATGACAAGGTTGACAGAGACAGAATATTCCAGAAATGGGAAACAGCAACAAGGGAACACAGTTGGAAGTTGAAGGCACAGATGAATCACAGGGATGTTAGGAAGTATTTCTTCTGTCACAGAGTAGTCAGGAAGTGGAATAGTTTGGAAAGCGATGTAGTGGAGGCAGGAACCATACATAGCTTTAAGCAGAGGTATGATAAAGCTCATGGTGCAGTGTGACCCAGTAGCGACCAGTGAAGAGGCGGGGTCAGAAGCTATGAATCGACCCCTGCAACCACAACTAGGTGAGTACAACTAGGTGAGTACACACACACACACAAGAAGTATTTTAAATGGAGACAGAAAGGACTCAGCACAAGCCGGAGTGGTGGGGTACACCAACAGACACTGGACAATCACACAACTGAGGTGAAGAGGCTGCTAAGCAACCTAGATACCTGAAAGGAGTTGGGACCGGACATCTCTCCGTAGGTCCTTAGAGGGGAAGCAAAGGCGCTCTGTGTGCTACGAACAACAATCTTCAACACATCTATGCAAACAGGACTACCTGAGGTGTGAAAGACAGCAGATGTTGTCCCAGTTTTTAAGAAAGGAGACAGACACGTGGCATTAAACTACCGACCAATGTCACTGACATGGTACAGTATGCAAAGTCGTGTAGAAGATTATCAGGTGAAGAGTGGTGAAGCACCTAGTAAGAAGCAAGCTTATACACCACAACCAGCACGGTTTTAGGGAAGAGAAATCCTGTCACAAACCTACTGGAGTTTTATGACACGGTGACAGAAGACAGATTACATTTTCTTGGACTGCAAGAAGGGTCTCGACAGTTCCACGCAAGAGATTAGTGCAAAAGCTGAAGGACCATGCGGATATAACAGTGAAGGCACTGCAATGGAACAGAGAATACCTGATAGGAAGGCAACACCGAGTCATGATATGTGACGAGATGTCAGACTGGGTGACTGTGATGAGTAAGGCGCCACATGGGTTGGTTCTAGGACTGGTCCTGTTTCTGGTATATGTGAATGACATGACGGAAGGGATAGACTCAGAAGTGTCCGTGTTTTGCAGACAATGTGAAACTAATGAAGGATCAGGCAGGACTACAAGGGAATCTGGACAGGCTGCAAGCTTGGTCCAGCAACTGGCTCCTGAAGTTTAACCCCACCAAGTGCAAAATCATGAAGATCGGGAAAGGGCAAAGAAGACTGCAGACAGATTACAGGCTAGGGGGGCCAAAGACTGCAAACTTCACTCAAGGAAAAGGATCTTGGGTTCAGTATAATACTGAGCACATCTCCTGAGGCACATCAACTAAATAACTGCTACAGAATATGGGCGCCTGGCAACCTAAGATAAAAGCTCCGACACATCAGTAAGGAGTCGTTCAAGACCCTATACTTATCGCATACATCAGGTCTATATTGGAGTATACAGCACCAGTTTGGAACCTACACCTGGTCAAGCAAGAAATTAGAAAAAGTGCAAAGGTTTGCAACAAGACTCGTCCCGGAGCTAAGGTGCTTGTCATATATATATATATATATATATATATATATATATATATATATATATATATATATATATATATATATATATATAAATATATATATATATATATATATATATATATATATATATTTTATTATTTATTATCACACTGGCCGATTCCCACCAAGGCAGGGTGGCCCGAAAAAGAAAAACTTTCACCATCATTCACTCCATCACTTTCTTGCCAGAAGGGTGCTCTACACTACAGTTTTTAAACTGCAACATTAACACCCCTCCTTCAGAGTGCAGGCACTGTACTTCCCATCTCCAGGACTCAAGTCCGGCCTGCCGGTTTCCCTGAATCCCTTCATAAATGTTACTTTGCTCACACTCCAACAGCACGTCAAGTATTAAAAACCATTTGTCTCCATTCACTCCTATCAAACACGCTCACGCATGCCTGCTGGAAGTCCAAGCCCCTCGCACACAAAACCTCCTTTACCCCCTCCCTCCAACCTTTCCTAGGCCGACCCCTACCCCGCCTTCCTTCCACTACAGACTGATACACTCTTGAAGTCATTCTGTTTCGCTCCATTCTCTCTACATGTCCGAACCACCTCAACAACCCTTCCTCAGCCCTCTGGACAACAGTTTTGGTAATCCCGCACCTCCTCCTAACTTCCAAACTACGAATTCTCTGCATTATATTCACACCACACATTGCCCTCAGACATGACATCTCCACTGCCTCCAGCCTTCTCCTCGCTGCAACATTCATCACCCACGCTTCACACCCATATAAGAGCGTTGGTAAAACTATACTCTCATACATTCCCCTCTTTGCCTCCAAGGACAAAGTTCTTTGTCTCCACAGACTCCTAAGTGCACCACTCACTCTTTTTCCCTCATCAATTCTATGATTCACCTCATCTTTCATAGACCCATCCGCTGACACGTCCACTCCCAGATATCTGAATACGTTCACCTCCTCCATACTCTCTCCCTCCAATCTGATATTCAATCTTTCATCACCTAATCTTTTTGTTATCCTCATTACCTTACTCTTTCCTGTATTCACCTTTAATTTTCTTCTTTTGCACACCCTACCAAATTCATCCACCAATCTCTGCAACTTCTCTTCAGAATCTCCCAAGAGCACAGTGTCATCAGCAAAGAGCAGCTGTGACAACTCCCACTTTGTGTGTGATTCTTTATCTTTTAACTCCACGCCTCTTGCCAAGACCCTCGCATTTACTTCTCTTACAACCCCATCTATAAATATATTAAACAACCACGGTGACATCACACATCCCTGTCTAAGGCCTACTTTTACTGGGAAAAAATTTCCCTCTTTCCTACATACTCTAACTTGAGCCTCACTATCCTCGTAAAAACTCTTCACTGCTTTCAGTAACCTATCTCCTACACCATACACTTGCAACATCTGCCACATTGCCCCCCTATCCACCCTGTCATACGCCTTTTCCAAATCCATAAATGCCACAAAGACCTCTTTAGCCTTATCTAAATACTGTTCACTTATATGTTTCACTGTAAACACCTGGTCCACACACCCCCTACCTTTCCTAAAGCCTCCTTGTTCATCTGCTATCCTATTCTCCGTCTTACTCTTAATTCTTTCAATTATAACTCTACCATACACTTTACCAGGTATACTCAACAGACTTATCCCCCTATAATTTTTGCACTCTCTTTTATCCCCTTTGCCTTTATACAAAGGAACTATGCATGCTCTCTGCCAATCCCTAGGTACCTTACCCTCTTCCATACATTTATTAAATAATTGCACCAACCACTCCAAAACTATATCCCCACCTGCTTTTAACATTTCAATCTTTATCCCATCAATCCCGGCTGCCTTACCCCCTTTCATTTTACCTACTGCCTCACGAACTTCCCCCACACTCACAACTGGCTCTTCCTCACTCCTACAAGATGTTATTCCTCCTTGCCCTATACACGAAATCACAGCTTCCCTATCTTCATCAACATTTAATATAAAGATTATATATATATATATATATATATATATATATATATATATATATATATATATATATATATATATATATATATATATATATATGTCGAGCCGAATAGGCAGAACTTGCGATCTTGGCTTAAAAAGCAACGCTCATCTTGCCATATAAGACAAGCGAAAATTTGTGTATGCAGTAATTTCGCCAAAATCATTCTGAACCTAACGAAAAAAATATATTTCATTGTGATTGTTTAATATTAAATTATTGTAAACAAATCTAAAATATATTTAGTTGGGTTAGGCTAAAATAAATTGTACTTGTTATAATAAGGTTAGGTAAGTTTTCTAAGATTCTTTTGATGCAAAATTATAAATTTTTACATTAACATTAATGAAAAAAAATATATATTTAAACGTATAAGAGAAAATTTTATATATATATATATATATATATATATATATATATATATATATATATATATATATATATATATATATATATATAGGATGGGGTCCACCTCTGGTGTAAATTGTGGGACTCATAGCCTCGGAGAAGTGGATAAAAAGGTTTCAAGGAAGAATATTTGGATTTCTTCCTGAAGCCGTTTGAATATTCAACTTCCCCTAAAACCCCATATTTTAGTATATTTTTTTTACCAATAGGAATATTTTATTACATAATATGGTACAGAAGATTTAAGAGATACATTGTTGATATAAAGGTGGCATATAAGGTACATGTTACGTATATATATATATATATATATATATATATATATATATATATATATATATATATATATATATATATATATATATATATATATATATATATATATACATACTGTCTTGCACCCAATTGTAGCATTCTCATACTGTAAACTACTTTCAACAGCTCACAATGTTATATTCCAATAATATAATTTCAATATTTACTATCGAAACTATTGTAATTTGAGTAAAATTACTGTGTACTATACACACAGATGTACAACTTCAACAAACTATGTTCAATTTCTTTAGTATTAAGTAGTCTGTAACCCATAAATTAAGTCTGCCCATAATGCCTAGGCATGATAGTGGCTCTCTTTGCACTGCAACTCATTTTTGTAATTTCATAATGTCAATGTAATCTTGCAAATGAAAATTGATTGATTGATTGATCTGAGGGTAGGATGGGGTAGTGAGATGACTTGGGCAACATGGAGAAGGTGGAGGAGGAGGGGAAGAACTGCTTGCGCGCCCCCCCTCAGTTCCCCAAACACACGCACATACATCGTGCAGACTCGTTTCGATAACAGAGTATTTGTTCACCTTGTGTGTATAGTACATTATATAGTGGTGTGTTGTTTATAGTCGGGGGCTGTGTTGTGCCATGTATAGTGATGTGTCGTAGAGTACAGTGAGTGGGCAACTCTGACAGGTCTGCCTCTTCTGGTCATCACCCCTCCTCCACTCCTCCCTAATCCTCGTCACTCATCACACCACCACACCTTCCCTTCCAGCCTACTTTGAGGATGTGAAACCGCCAACCAAATCTGGGACTACCCTTTCCTTCCATCCCTCACTTCCCCCACCATGAGCCTCCCAGGGTATGTGCCTTCACCCACATGTGCCATTCCCCTCTCAGCCCATGCTTACCACACAGATTGAGGTATGGCAGGTGATGCAGTTATCGAGCCACAAAGCTAGGGAAACAGTACACCTAATAATGAAACAAGAGGCACACGTCCGCTGCGTGGAGTGTTTCGGGCACTCAATTGGAATAGCCTTATACTTGCACACAATGGGTGTGCTGGATCACATATGGTCCCCGTAGAGAGCAGCCCACAGCCTATACAGGCAAATGGAAGTTCCAACAGTAACCTTCTCAGTTGCGAAGATCTTCTGATGGCATTCAAATCCATTGCTGGCAGTACCTTATCTCACATTTCTAAAGCGGCTCGTCCATATGTGGAAGGGAAATTCACAGACCTTCTTAAGCAGGTGAATGGAGGTTCCACCAACTTAGAAGCCCGAGGCTTGGCGCAACCTACTCCTGTTCAGCAATGTCTGTCTTGCAGTTAATGCAAGACGCTAACCACGTCAGTCATCAAAGCAGTGCGCAACTTTCCAAGAACAGATAATTGTGTCCCTCTGCCCCATCATTGCAGGAATCACAAAGGTAAGCCCCCCCAAAAAAATTCCACTGAAAACTAGGAAATTCGCCCACAGGTTAGCAGAAAAAAAAATTGAATGGAGCAACACTGAGACCAATCAGAATCATCACAAGTAACGTAACTGTTGCTCCCAAAGATGAGGCCACAGCGCAAGCACTAAGAGACAAGCACCAAACCAGAGACACCAGAGTCATTAACAACAACCCTGAGGTAGA